>NC_074710.1:19744648-20044648 GCF_024334085.1 Lutzomyia longipalpis | reverse complement strand
TCTAGAATTTTGTTTCAGATTCTTGGACTTCTGATCTTGAAATCAGCTTGAAAATTAACGATTTCTAGACTTTTGAACACAAAATCAATCTAAGAATTTCAGATTTCTGAACTTCTAGACAATATATTCTGTCTTTTTATTTTCAAATTCCAGGAATTCGGGATTAAATTTCATCTCCTTTTATTAAGAAATATTAGACTTCTGAGCAGAGTCCTTCTTTTTTTTGTTGTCAGATACTTTGACTTCAAGACAGAAACTCATTCTCTTCATTTAAGATTTCTGAGGTTCAGAACAGAATTTTGGTTCTGATTCATTAGATTCCTGAATTTTAAGGCAGATATTCCGTTCCTCTCATTTCGGATTCTTAAATTTCACTTTTTTTTTAGAAATACCTGAATATTCTTACTTAGAAAAATCATTCATTAAATACGTCAAATTAAAATGAAATTAATCCCCCCCAAAATTCCGGACATTTCCATTTTGTTGTCCTCCCTCAATTAGGAAAAACGAGTTGAAAATTGTGTGTAAATTAATTGATTTAATGACTTATAAATTAATTAAAATTAAATTGAATTATAAAGCTCCAATTTTGTAAAATGATAAAAGAAATTTTTTATATGATTTGTAAAAAAAAAGAGAGATAGGTTACTATTTGTATTACTGCCACAGAAAATTGCTGGGAAAATCCACCCCCCATAAGCATACACAGTGCCTGCCCACACGCCCTCCCTCCTCACCACTGAACATCCCAAAAATTTCCATCCGGAATCGAGTGGAAAATCCAAATATATACATACAGTGAGATTTAATGCGTGTGCAAGAGAGGAAGTTAATTGGGAATGTTAGTGTCAATATTAAATGAATGATACATTTGCTGTGATTAAGAGACAAAATGAATTACATTTCTCTCATATTTAATATTGTGATCCCCACACATACATAACCACCATACACAGCAACCTCTCCTCTCTACCCGCATCCCCTCATCATCCATCCCCCTAAGCGTTCTGTATGTATTCAATGTGCTCATTTTTATTGTAAAAAAATCATTTTTTTCTTCCTGAGAGATAAAACTTTTTTTTTAAGCTCTTTATTTTCCATTCAGATAAATCTTAATTTCAAAATAAAAATTGACTTGCAGTGATTAATGTAACACATGTGTTAGTATCTCAGTGTACTCCTTATACATATTTTTGGTGCAGTGGTTAAGGCACAAGGCTATCACAGTGTAAATCATGAGTTCAAATCCAATGATGGAATTTTTTTTCTTCATCAATTTCCTCAATTTCCTTCCCAAAACACTTTTTCCTATGCAATAAAAATTCTAAAAATCAATTTTTCGTAAAGTAGAAGAAACTTTTCTTCTGAAATAATGCAAATGTCTGAAAAATTGCATTTAACATTTACATTAAATTCAGTCTAATTTTGATTGTCTGTCAGCCAACCCCATTGAATTTAATAAAAAAAAGATAAAATTAAAAATTCGAATAAATATTGGACAAACCAATATTACGGAGCGAACCTCTTGCATACACATTGCTTTCTTTTCATCCAATTAGACAAATTTACCGCGAAATGTTACATTTTCATTTTCACCATATTTTCTATCTCACTTCTGGTGCGCGCCAAATTCAAATTATTATATATTTTATTTTAAAATAGTTTCTTTAACAACAAAAACTCTCACACTTTCCTGCAAAAATCACTGTTTTTCGTTAAAAAAAATTTTTTTCTCATTAGAATATTTTATACTTTTATACGGAGCAAACTTCCTTGCATACCCTTTGCTCTTTTCCCCTCATTTCCATTTTCACCATTCAAAATCACCATCTTTTCTATCTCACCTCTGGTGCGCGCCAAATTCAATTTAAATTCTTTTTTTTATAGTTTTCCTAACAATTCTAGTTTTTCGTTAAAAAAATTGTTATTTTCTCATTAAAATATTTCTTTCTTTGGAACTTTATCATGCTTAATTAGAGAGAGAATTTATATATTTATTTTGTCAGCAAATTTGACTTTATATTAATTAAATATTCCTCTCCATTTCATATAATCTCTATATTACACATTCACATTTGAATTTTCTCTGTGTGAAATTTAATCAAATCACGCTTGAATGATTGAAAAACAATTCAGCAAAATGAAGAACAAACAGATGAATTTTCAATTGAATGATTTCCCGAGATTTTTCTGTAATGTACACACACCATTCAATTGGAATTTCTCTCTCTCTCTCCCAGTTCTCCTTCCTTTTTTTTCTCCGGAATAATACCTGCGCAGATTGGCTTGGTATCTTTTGAACAATTTGTGGAGGTTAAAAGGGATTTAGGGAATTTTTCTTTAAAATAAAAAGTAGCTTAATCATCTTATTAGACACATTTTCATCCCTCCCCGTAAAAAGTCTCTCAAACATTAGCATTTTTTGCTCCTTTTTTTATCAACAAATTCCTCCTGGAAAATTGGAGGGGAAGGTCCTTTTTTTTAGGGAGGAGGGGTAAGTGAGGAGAAAATGCGCCCTAGAGTGAAAATCACGCGCGTTTTCTGGCCAATATAAAACCTCATGTTACATCAAAATACCCTTCAGTTGCAATTCAGACAATCCTCTTGCATTTTCCACCGGATTCTCGTGGATTTTTTAGTCGCTCTCTCATTCACATTTTTTTTACACCGCTCGCGTAAAGTACTCGTGCTCTCTCCAGGAAATCCTGCAGTGCTTCGTGTACAACATTTTTTTTTTTATTATTCATTTAATTGTGTTTGCACTTTTTTTTTCCTTTCCCCACCAAATACACATACAGAGAACACAAAAAAAATTAAATCAGCGAAAATGCGTCTAACGAACGAGAACGCACCATCAAATTAATTACAAACCAATTAATTATTCAAAACTCAGAACATAAAAGCCTTCGCGTAATATTTGTATATGGAGATTTTTTTTTGGTTCATTCTGTGTGTTAATATTCCTTTTTTTTCTCTCTCTTCTTCCCTCTCAAATTGACTCCAAAATCCAACAGATAGACTTGTCAAGAAGAGAGAATTACTAAAGAAAGAAAAACAAAAAAAATCTATCCACGATTTTTTTGTCATTTAAATTCCTTTTTATTAAAAATGTGCTGCAATTAAAAATTCAAATGAGAAACAGAATGGAATAGAAAGCTCTTCAAGCTCCTCTCAAGATTTCAAGCACAGCAGTGAGGGGACATCAAAGAGAACTTTCAAACGTGACTATTAGCACATTTTAATATTTTTATGGTGCACTAATTGGTTAAATATAATTTTGCAAAATGCGAGAAGAAGTGTCAATGAAGAATTTTAATGGAACGACACATTTTCTTTAGAAGAAGAAGAAGCAATCAAAGCCATTTGTTTTCTTTCTCTCTCATTTTTAATTTAGTTTTAAAATTGAATTTAAAAGAATTCTATTGAAAGTTCTAAAGAAGTTTCTTTGACTTTTACAGGATTTTTTTTTAGTTTTAAAAGAATTTTATTGAGTGAAAAGGAATTTAAGAATTTTATTCTTAATTTTTAAGTAATTTTTTTGAACATTTATGAACGTTTCTGCGTCCCCAAGAATTTTATTTATACTTTCAAAGGAAGTTTAAGGTGTTATTAGATTGAGAAATTGGGAATTTTTGAAATTCTCCTTCCGGTGTTATTAGAATTTTTTGCAGTTTCTTGCTAATTTCTTAAGAAAATTCAATTAAAAGAATTTTTTTGAAAATTTCGAAGGATTTTCTATGATTTTTTAAGAATATTTTACTTTTTTTAGTTTCAAAAAAAATCTATTGAGTAAAAAAAAATTAAGAATATTGGTTTTAGTTAAAAAAAAATGAGTAAAAAAAATTAAGAATTTAATTTTTAATCTAAAAATTTTATTCTTCATTTTAAAGTATGTTCTTGAATTTTTGTGAATGTTCTTGCATTCCAATAATTTCATTTACTTTTAAAAGAAGTTTATGGAGTTAAAAAGATTTTTTTCTTAATTTTTTAAGTAGTTTATCAAACTATTCTAAATGTTTTTTGATTTTTGAAAAACTTAACTCATTTTACGCCCAGAAATAAGCCCTAAATAAGCTTAAATGATCAGACTACAACAAATATTCTTTAAAAAAAATACTTCTATGACTAATAAAAATGATTAAAATACAAAGTTTCATTAAAAAGTGCTAAATAATTATCAAAAAAAAACTAAATATGTGTTAAATTACTGAGAATAAAACTCTTGTGAACGTTACAGAATCTTCAAATATTTGTTTCAATTTTATAGTGCGCACGGACTGTAAATGTGTTAACCCTTTGAGGACTGATGAAAACATAAAATTTCATAAAATTTTGTGAAACAACAATTAATAAACATACGAAAATTATGTGAAAGTTTTACATAGAATTTATACTGGACACATATATTTCATTCGTTTTTTCGCAATACATGAAATTTTGAAAAATTCCATGAAATTTTGGAAATATTTGAAAATCTTTGAAAATAAACGTGAAAATGTAGGAAATTTTCAATAAATTTTAACTAAAAGTGCATAATATTGAGTTCTGTGTCTCGCTAAAATACCAGAGATTTTTATTCTTGTAAAATTAGACATATTTTTACGGTTAAAGTTTTTGTAAACCCCTAAAACCCCAAATAGCTCTTGATTTATAGCAAATAAAAAATAAAGATTTTTTATAAAGACTTTTTAAATGAACAAGCAATGTTTTGTCCTCATTCATATTGTGAAAACTCAATTATTCTTTTAATTTGACAATAGCTAGCATCTAAACTAAATTCTGCTTTAAATTAATCACTTATTACTTGAACTATAACATTTAATTTTCCCCAGACGAAAAATAGCTAAAATACAAGACTTAATAATAATATTAAGATCACAATTTTCTTAATAAAAAGAAGCCCTTACGTTTGATTTAACCTGAGAGCCCCCTCTTACTTGCTTTTCATAATGGAAAAAATCAAATTTTTCATCAGAAAAAATGCAAAGTGCTCGTTTATCGATTTCATTTGCGTTTTTTCTTGTGATTTAAATTCAGAATTACATTTTAAAAAATCCAAAATCATAAAATTCGTCCTCAAAGGGTTAATAATGCTTCACAGATAATCTTCAAAAACAAAGACGAAATAACCGACAAAATAAATCAGAAAAGATTGAAAAGGAGAAAAATGTTCAACTACTGGAACGTAGCAGCAGCAGGTCATCCAATCCCCGATCTTATCCTTGATATTGGATCACCTCCAGCCAAGAGATTTGCCGTGCACAGCTCCGTGGTTATCCATCATAGTCACTACTTAAGGAATCTCATTGGTGACTGCAGAGATTCTACTACACCGGAGAAGACACTCTACCTCCCAACAATTTCCAGTGAACAATTCAGTATCCTGCTGAACTACATGTACACCGGATTCCTGGATATTGGACCTGAGACCGTCTTCAGTGTCCTCCTAGCCGCCCATACGCTGCATATGCCAAAAGTTCTCGAACTCTGTACATCCTACATGCTACAGAATCAACTCCGGGAGGAATGGACGGGTGGTAACTACGGGGGTAATCCTTCTGTCTTGGCTGCTGCTTGTGGTGATGCCACAACCAATGATGAGGGGAAAATACATCAGCAATGCGTGAAAATTGTCAAACCAATTGCAAGTAAAGCACAAAGAGCTGATTTTAGCTTCATCTCCTCACCAGCAGCTTGTATTCTCCTTCCGAGTGCTTCAGAGACACCCTTTAGGGCTGTTAATACGTCGGTAGTGGCCAATGAGGGTGGCAATGCAGTCAAGAGCCCCCCAACATGCCTCCGAGACAGGAATGCACCAACCCCATCGAATGCATCACAATGCAGCGACAACAACAACCCCAAAAGTGACACAAACAACACATCTCGTGCCATTGTGGACATTGCTAGTTGCGATGGACCCGTACGCTTCCGTCGTGTCCTCAATCTTGCCATCTTTCACGACACATCATCCCAGCAGCAAGAGGATGATGAAGAATCCCAAAATATTCCAACAAAGCTCAATAGCAAGACAACAACAAATCAACAGCAGAGCAACGAAGTCTTTTCCTGCCTTCACTGCAAGCACACATTTCGCTCACAATATTGCTACCTAAAGCACGCCAAGAGGCACCTCTATCCACCAGATACAACACCCAAATCCCCGCAGCAGCAGCAACCCTCCTCCAAATCTCCCAGCATCCCCGATGAGGCTACTCACAGCACCAACGTCCAATACTATCCGTGCAAAATATGCGGTTGCAAATTCCCCAGCTACTACTTTGTCCACAAGCACCGAAAACTATGCCATCGGGGCTCAAGCAGCGAAGAATAGAACCACCCCCACCACCCACAGGAAAAAAAGGGACACCTTTATCGCCAATCAATTGATTCATTCAGTATGAATAAATAATAAAAAATTCACCCACCGCACATTCATACAAAAAACCAACCCTTCTCCCTCTCTCTCTCTCATCCCCCCCCCCAATCAAAATTGAAATGAAAAATTTCATTTATATTTTATAAAATAAACAAATCAATACAAATTTATCTGATTTCAAACAAACAAACACACACACACAACTCTTCTGCAGAGAATTTCATCAAAACATAATATTGGAGAGAATTTCCCTTCACAAAGTAATTTTCTTACTAAGAAAACGACGATGGGGGTTTGTCCCATTTTTTCTTCTTCTTTGGGGGGTATAAGGGAATTCTCAAGAAAATTAATTTAATCAATAATTGTGAGAGAGAGAAAGAAATTGTATTCATACAAAAAAAATCAAAGACATATCAATAAAGAATCTTCCTGTTTTCTTTTGTGAAAAAATGAGTTTTTTTTCTTTGGCAAGTGTTTCAATGATGGATAAAATACTTCTTCACTATTTAAAGAAAAACTTTGGTTAAAAATCGATGAAATGATCAGCAAAAAAGAATTTTAACCGATTTTATGGGTGACTACGAAGGAAATCTTCAATGAAAAGATAAAAAAAAAGAATTGATTTAAATGGTCAAAAGCACCAAAGTTAATCAGTCAAAGGTATAAACAAGTCAAAGAAACAGAAGTTAATTCGGTTAAAAACATCAAAATGGAACAATCAAAATAATAAAATTAACCCTTGAAGGATTCTGCTGGCCATTGTGACCAATTTTATTTTTAAAAATCGTCACAGAACTTTTCATGATAAATTCTACATCTGTGTGTAGGGAATTTCAATTACCTAATTCCAGTTCATTGAAAGAAAACTTTGAAAAAACATTTTCTTTTTGTAAGAAAATTAGGGTCAAGGTTTTAAAGTTAAAAGGGTTAAAAGCGCAGAAGTTATTCAATGAGAAAAAAAAGGTAAGAAAAGAATAAAATTAATCGTGATTCTATTGAAAAGAAACTTTTCTTTTCATATAAAAATGTAATTTTAGATCTCATATAGCCAAGACACAATTTCTTACTATAAAATAGCAAAACGATGATTTCGTAGTTGAACGAAAAAAAATGTTATGAAGACCTTTCATAGGAATATCATGTAGTTTTATTCATATATACCCTAAATTGAATGTTAAAATTTGATTAAATCTGACTGTTTACCTTTTCTTCACATTAATGTGTCTAGGGTGCCATAAGATTTTTTTTCGTAGGTACTCAAATGCAAAAATTTTCAGAATTAATTAGATAAAGAAAAGAAAGTTTTCCCATCGTCTGAAAATTGATGGAAAATCAAGAATTTTTAAGCCCTACACTGACAATAGGCTCAAATTTTGAGTCCATTTTGCAGGAAAAAATCAAATTCTTTTTATGTTCTCACACACAGACAGCAGTATATTGATTAAAATTTAATTATCATTCGATTTTTGTTAATATTTTTTAAGATTAATTAAATTATTAATATTTTTGGCTATCTTGTAGAATTTTTATGATTTTTTTTAAAATTATTCCGTTAGTTGGACTTAATCTTACTTCCAATTGCTATAAAACTGACAATCAGCTCCCTCAGTGAATGTATTTTGAAGTTTAGAATTTTATAGCAAATAGTGGTTATCCTTTAAAAACGTCTAACTTGCAAAGGATGACCGTATGAGGCGCTTTAGTCAAAAATAAACTTCTCTTTAGCCGCCACAATATTTTACCAATGAAATTCCCACAAAATCTTTTTTTTTCCGAGATTCTTCTTTCGCGAGAGATCTTTAAGACAGAAAATTACAAAAAAAAACTTCTGCTTTGTGATGATTAACGACCCTTATGCAATACAACAAGTTTTTTTCTTAATCCTCAAAAGCGTCAAAAACGTTTAAAGTTTTTTGTTGTTGTTGTTTTCATTCAATTATATTGCCTTCATGCCTTCAATGAATAACATTATTAGTCACACCTTCTGACTTTATGAATCATTTCCCAAAACAATTTATATACAATGTACCTCCTCAATTCTAAACAATTTTCCATTCCACACCTCACATTGCTTATTAGCAAAATCAAAAAACTCTTTAAAAAGTAATTTTAAAAGAATTTTATGTGAAGAAATTTTTGAGAAAAAAAAATGAGAAATAATCTTTAAAAAAAATAAAAGAAAATATTGCGGAAACTTTCAATGCAGGGGCGTAGTTAGAAATCTATTTAAGGGGATCTGTTTTAGAGAATAAAATTGTTGGCAGTTTATTTGTAAATTTCTAACGTTTGCCGTTCTTTTTACTAACCGTTGGTCTTCAAAAAAAAAACGTTTAACCTTTCTTTACCAACTTTTTGCGTTCTTTTTCCAAACTCTGACGCTGCTTATTTAACATTTGACATTTACTCTAATGTTTTAAGTTCCATTTTTAGATTTTGACGTTTTTTTCTAACGTTTCATGTTTTCTATTTTTTTTTTAAATGAGAGAAAAGTGAAAATCTTATAAAAAAAAACTTAAACTGCTTGTACTTTTAATGTGTTTTCTCCTTTAATTTTTCTTCTAACTTATCAAATTCTATTAAACTCATTAAATTAAATTTAAAAAAAAAAATCATATTTTTAAGAAAAAATCCTTCAAAAATCTTCCCAAAAAAAGAAAACATTTAACATTTCCCCTTGAACTCTCTTCTCACAACAACCGAACCCGGCACACATGAGGCACAAGAAGCGAGGGAATATAAGTAAAAACACTCACCTTTATCCACTGCAATGATTTCCGTTGAGTCATCTTTACCAGTTCTTTCCAGTGTGATGCTGCTAGTGGGGGAAAAAGAGTAAATAAAAATATTTTAGAGTGAAAAAAAAACTTCAAAACCTGCATGGAAGAGCCACAAATCAACTCATTTCTTGTGGAAAATTCCATAAAAAAAATTCTCTAGAATTGATCAAAAAAAAAAACTCACCTGAGGTCCTTCTTTGACGTTGCATGTGACTCCATTTGATGGAGAGGCACTGAATGAGTGTCAATTGCACCAAATTCCGCGGAATTGGTGCTTTTCTCCGTGGCTGCACCACCTTCACTTGGGGCATCATCTTTTCGGGTGGAAAACCCCGAAAATGTCTCCCCGCCCGACGATGTGGTTTGCTGGCTTTCATTCTCCACATGATTCTGCCCCGATGCCGTCACTGTGGGTTGACTTGACTCAGCGGCACCTTCCGCCGCTGATGCCGCTGGTGCGCCCTCCTGAACAGCACCAGCCGGTTGACTATTGACCGGTGTCTGCCCAATGAGAGCTGTACTTGTTGTACTTGTACATCCCGTTGTTGTTGTTGTTGCTACTGATGCTGCAGCAGCAGTAGACGTTGCTACTGTAGCTGCTGCTGCTGCTGCTGCTACTGAAGAGACGGGAGTGGCTGTTCCACTCCCAGCTGTACTATTCCCCGCCCCAGAAGATTGATTGCTGGCCGTTGATGTTGCCGTTGAACGATCACGTACACCGATTTTTTGTTGCTGTTCCCTTTGCAATCTATTTGTGACACAAAAAACACAATTTTAATAAAAAATCCTCTAAAAGATTAAAAAAGAAAAGAAAAGGAAACTCACCTCGTCGTGACGCCCGTTGTTAGTGCATCGATAATACATTGGGATTGATTTATTGTCGACTTCTGAGGATTCTTTGAACTTCTCGTCCTCTGACGTGCCTTCCGCAGTAGTTGCTTGTAGTTGTCTGTCTTCTTACTCAAATAGTAGTATCTAACACAGTCCTGTTGTTAAAAGAAAAAAATAAATAAAAATAATTAATTTAATAAAATTCCTTTGAAAATAAGAAGTGTGACGTCATTGTTTACATTTTTTTAAGCAATGGGTGAAATTCGCTATTCAGACAGACTTAAGATTCCGTAAGAAAGACTTATGTTTTCTTAAGATTCCTTAAGTTTTCTTAAGAATGTCTTAAACTATCATAAGATTTCTTAATATTCTTAGAAAAAAACCTTTAGATTTCATAAGAAAAATTTAAATTTTTTAAGTTTTTTAAACTAAACTATTTCTTTAGTAAATCAAGTTAATTGCATATTTTTTAATTATTTTTACAAAGACGATTATAGAAAGAATCATCGAAAATGTGCGTTTAGCCCGACTAATTCAGCCTGACTGAAGAAATCATTATTTTCCCTTAAGAAAAATTAAAAAAATTTCATTTTTCATTTTAAAAATCTTAAAGTTTTCTTAAGAAATCTTTTTTTTTTTAAAAGAAACTTAAGAAATCTTATGAAAACTTAAGGCATTGTTAAGAATCTTGAGAAAACTTTAAGAATCTTAAGAAAACTTAAGTCTGTCTAAATAGTGAATTTCACTCAATATTTTTGATAAATTCTTATTCTTCTTTTATACTTTTTTTATTAGATTGTACGTGAATTTCGATTATTTCCTCAAATAAGATCATAACTTATCGGGGGAATGAAAAAATACTTTCCTTACACATCCCCCAAATAAAATATTTTCATCTCATTTGTCCTAAAAGGGTTAATTATATTCATTTTCTTCCCACTTTCTTCATTCACCTCAAAGACATTTTTTTTCTTCAAATATCTTCCATTTAAAAACCACGTAAGAAGAGATTTTATTGGTTTATTCATTTTTTGTGCATTCTCTGCGGTTATCTGTGTGCTTATGAATCAAATTTCCATTTCACACAGAAGAATGTGGAAAAAAGAAAAAGAAAACAAGGGCGTAGTCAGAAATCTATTCAAGGAAATTTTCTTTTCTTTTTTTTCAATTTTAAAAGTCAGAGATGAATTAGAAAATGATTTAAAATTGCATTAAAAATGATTAAGTGACTTTTCTTCGTAACGTTTTATGTAAATTTTTAATATTTGACGTTTCTTTTCTAATATTTGACATTCATTTAAACGTCTAACTGTCCCCGTTTAATGTTTGATGTTACTTTTTCGACATTTAATGTTCGTCAGACATTTTTTCTAACATTTAATACTTCATTTCTCTTCCGGGATTTTCGTCGGTTAAAAATGGAGTTCTCACCCAAAAAAAACTCACATTTTCCAGAGCTTTCGGCTCCGTTTGGAGCCTTCTTCAGTGGTCACGCGTGGGGAAATTTTTCCTATATCTGGGCGTATCGGAATTTGGCAGAACGAAAAAGTAATCTATACACTCAACGGAGTTCCACTTCGTCATTTTTCATTACAAAGGAGAAAACATTTTAAACTTTTGACTTTTGTTTTCTAAATTGACGTTTCTTTATTAACATTTGACGACCGTTTTAACATCTGACGCTCATTTTTCTTAACGTTCGACATTCTTTTTCAATATTTAATGAGTGTGCTAACATCAAACGCTTTTTTCTAACGATCAATCCTTTATTTTCAATGTTCGATCGTTTCTTTTCAAACCTTTTTTATACCTTTGACGTTTCTGTATTACATTTGACATTTCTTTAAACGTCTGATAGTTCTTTTCGTTCTTTTCTGAAGTTTGACATATTTTCTAAGGTTTAACGTTTTTTTTTAACATTTGACAATATTGTTTTAACATCAGACGCTCTTTTTCTAACGTTTTATGCCTTATCTTTGGAAGTTTTTTAAACGTTGGGCTTTTTTTATTAGGTCTGACTCTCCTTTACTATTTGACGTTTGTTTTAATGTCTGACCTCTATTTTTCTGTTTTTTTTTCTAATGTTTGAGATATTTTTAAAATTCAAAGCTATTTTTACCATTTCCCATATTTTTTTTAACGTTAGACGTATTCTTGAATGCTTAATGACTTTATAATAGGTATGTATTATTGAAACTTATTTTTTAATATTTAATATTTCTGTTAATGTTTGAAAAAATTACTATTTGATAAATTTTTTAACTGTTTTTATTGTTTTCTTATGTTTTACATATTTTTTCTAATGTTCGATATTTCTTTTTAATATTTGACAATCGTTCAAAAGTCTTTTATTTCTTTTCTTTTTAAACCTAATTCGTTCGTTTTGACATCTGACTATTTCCTTTCCAACGTTTGATGTTTCCTTTCAATATTAATTGTTAAAAATTCTTTTTATATCTCTTTTACCATTATAAAACTTTCAATATATGTAAATGTAAAGCACTAACTCCCTAAACTCTTTAGAAAATGTTTAGTAGACCCCCTAAAAAATCCTCCCTGGCTCCGTCCCTGTGTGGAAGAACGCACAAAAACAACTAAAAATTGCTTACCTGTGCACTTTTACGATCTAAGCTAACTGCAATTGCCCCAAAATTCTTTGGATGCTGCAGAAATTTCTCCTTGAACATCTCCTTTTCACCCGTTGTCCACAAATTGAGATGTTGACGATCCTACAATGAGGAGAATTTTGCATTTAATTTTCTGCTTCGGTGAGAAACATTAAATGTGTGGAAAAAATACCTTGAAATCAGCCTCCATGTCCGCCATAGCGCCATTTTCATTGATAAAGTAGTACTTTTTCTGATGCGTATCGAGCATAAGTGGTGGAATAACTGCATATGAGCGCATCTTCTTGTCTTCCATTGCCTGTTTTTTGTAAGATCACATTTTTTAGAGAAGCCATAAAAATAAATTGAAGAGTCATTAAAATTTTTACCTGTTCTTGGAGACCATCCATGATTTCTTCGAGATCAGCCTCCGATTTAATGCGAGAACCAACACGATTGAATCTCTCTTTATCCTCGCGTTGTTTTCGCAATTCCGGAAAGACTTTCTCAAAGAATTCACGATTCTTGGCTTCCTTCGTCTTCCTCTTGGCGCTCGCCTCATTCTTCTCCACGCGCCTCAACCATTCTTGGGATTTTTGGAAGTAGCACTCAGCAAAGGCTACACTACGTGCGGATTTTTCCGATTTAATCTTCTGACAGTGCAGCAGCAGGCGCGGCTTGAATGCAACATTCCGCTGAATAATCTCACGACATGCCTCCACATCGGATGGTTGATTGTAGAGGGGTAAATCAATTGGGGGACCTAAGCTACTAAGCATTGCATGCGCCATTGAGGCTTTCCTCTTGTTCTCCGCATAGATTTTCTGTGCTAAACTCCGATGTTTCGGCGGAATTTCCGACGCCTCCTCCGTTGCTGGGGGTTTTGCTGATGCCTCCTGCAGTGAGGCCTCCTTCTTCTTCAGCAGCTCAATGGATTTCTCCACCTTTCCAATTTCACTGTCAACCTGGAAGAATTTTTTTTAAATTTTAATTTAAAACCGAAAAATCTGAATTTTGCCAAATAGTATGAATCTTAACGAAAAACTTGAATTTTCTTGACGAAAGATCTGAATCTTAACGAAAAATCTGAATATCTTTGACGAATAATTCAAAACTCAACCAATTCTCTGAATTTTACAGAATAATCCGTATCCGAAACTCAACGAAAAATCTGAATTTTCTTGACGAATAATCTGAATCTTAGCAAACAGTTTAAAGAATAATCCGAATCTGAATCTAAAAAATAATCAACTTTGACGAATAATTCAAAACTCAACGGATTCTCAGAATTTCATCGAATAATCCGAATTTTGAATCAGAAAGAACAATCTGAATCTTAACGAAAAATCTGAATTTTGCTGAATGATTTAAATCTTAACGAATAATCTGAAACTCAACGAAACAGCTGAATTTTCTTGATGAATAGTTCGTATTTTGAGAATAATCTGAATTTTTTGACCAATAATTTGAAACTTGACGAATAATCTGAATCTTGACGAATAATTCAAAACTCAACGAATTCTCGGAATTTTACCGATTCTAAATAACGAATAATCCGAATTTTGAATTTGAAAGAACAATCTGAATCTGAAAGAATAATCTGAATATTGACGAATAATAAAAACTCAACGAATAATCAGAACTTTAACGAAAAATCCGAGACCGAATCTTGACGAATAATCCAAAGATTTTCACTCAGATAATCACCCCTTGGTTAAAATAATAACAGAATAAAATCAAACAAACAAACAAACAAACCTTGGAAATTTGCTGCAGAAGATCATCCTTTGTTGCTCGCAACTCCTCCGCTGAATCCCCGGGGAGTGTTGGGGAAATTGCCTCAACTTGTGGGTGATACGCCCCAGCAGCTGGTGGTGCATCCGGAACTTCAATCTTCAGCATTCCCGGCGCCTCACCAAGGCGAATTCTCTTTATACCCTGTTGGTACGCACCCCCACCCCCCGCTGCTGGGTCCGTTTCCTCCATCTTCAGCAACCCCGATGTTCCCTCATCCACACACATCTTCTTTATCCGCGGCTCATACGACGGCTCATCCATCTTCATCTGCCCCGTCATATCGTCCACACAGATATTCTTAATGCGCGTCTGATAGACACTCCCCGGCGTGGGCTCCGTGTCGTCCATCTTCATCATCACGGGCCCATCGCCAAGATTGAGGATTCTCTTTATACCCGGCGGCGGTTGCCCATCGAGCTCGTGCTCCGGCTGCCCCATTTGCCGCGTCTGCGCAGACGGCAGAAAGCCCCCAGCTCCGTATGGCAGGAGTGAGATTCGCTGACGATTCTCCACAGCACCCGGTGGGCTTGCCTCATGCATTCCGGGTACACCACTTCCACCGCCCACCATTAAACTATTCGTCGCCGAGGAGACATTCGATACCAGACGATGGTAGTCCATCTGGTGAACCTGCTTCCCCCAGAAAAATTCCCCAAGTTTATTTTTTTATTATTAAAAATAGAAAATTCTGTTTTGTTTTTAATACTTTATAAAATTAAGAAGAAATTGTGGTTTCATCTAAAATTCTCAAAGATCTAATTATTAGCTTAAAATTAACTAAAATCAAAAATCAAGAGCCCTAATTTACAAACACAGAACCAGAAGAAACTCTTGCGGTCTCTGAAGGAATTCCAATAAAAAGTTGAAATTTTAAATCAGGGGCTTCGAACCGAATTAACTCAGGAAAAGATTGACCAAATATAAGAAGAATCGCTAAAATTTTCGATTTTGGGACCGTGAGATTTCTTAATTTTTTTTTAAAGATTTTTCAAGTTTTCTTTATTTTTCGGCTATTTATTTTTACCTTTCTTTGCTTAATTCTTCACAAGATTCTTCACTTTACTAGAAGGCTCCCCACGTGCTTATTGTTTGACTTCTCATACAAGAATGGCCATTTTTCCCTATCTACGCATACATATCTTCTTCTTGCTCTTAAAGTTTTCACCCTAAATCTTCTTCTTCATCATTTAGCAAACAAATTCAAATTTAAAATCAAACACAAGATTTTTTGAGGTCAAAATTACAAATTAAAGGCTTTAAAAATAAATTCTAAGGCCTTAGAGTTTCTGAAATCTTAATTTTGATTTTCATTGCTCCAAAGGACATCTGAAGTTCATTTTAAAACGTTTAAAGAAAGAAAAAACTCTCTTTGAAAAAGAAAATTTTGACTGACAATTTCTTATCTCGTCGTCTTAAGAACAATTTCAGGGTTTTGAGCTTTCTGAATTTAAAGAATAAAATTTTCAATTTATTTATACAAAAAAAATTCTTTAAATCAATTTTAAAATATTTTAAAAATGAAAATAACACTTTCTATGGCTCTGAAGCAATTATTTGAGGTTTTAATTTTAGATATTATGGCTGAAAAAAAATCTTCAATGTTAATTAAAAATTTAAAACTATTAAATAAAAATTAACTAAATTTTAATGTTTACTCCCCTGACGATCTATAAAATTCTAATTTCTAATTTTGCAGCCCTTTAACCCGTTGAACGATTTAATTTGTAATTATTTTCAAGTTTTGTCCTAAATAAAAATTTTCGATTATTAAAAACTATTTTAAGGTCCTAATTTTAATTTTTGTTCCATAAATTGAATTTAATGGTCACAATTAAAAAACATTTTCAAATGACAAATTAAAGTGTTTAAAAGGCAAATAATGGTTATTAGAAGACTTTCAGGTCAAGATGTCTTTTAGGGTTTTTTAAGCTTAAATTCTGAAGCCCTAAAGGGAAAAGTATATATCCTAAATGAATTTTAAAGCTTTTAAGAACCTCTAAACGATTGAATTTTTAATTCTTTTCAAGTTGAAGAGTTTTAAATTGAAATATTTGGATTTCCAAAAGCAATTTAAAGACCCTAATTTAAATTTTCCTTACATGAATTTAATCTTAATAATTTTTATTAGGAAATTAGAGATTCTAACGACAAATTAAAGAATTTAAAATACAAAATCCGAATTATTTTTATTTTGTAAATAAAATCTGAAAATTCCAATTTTACCGAAACGTCGCTGGAAGGTATAATAAGGCTGTTTTTCTTCATTTCCCTCTGATTTCTTACAAATCAGAAATAATTCTAAAACCTTTTTTTTACATTTTAGTGATTTTCTAAAGGATAAACTTAAAAATATTTAAAAAAAAAAAAACAATTAACCACAATTCCTTCTCATTTAAACAGAATTATGTAGGTAAATATATTAAAAATAGATAAAAAGAAAATAAAAGTAGACTTGCATGTGCTAATTTGTAGGGAGTCTCTCTGAAATGACCCACCTGCCTGTAGGGCATCTGTTGCGTATACCTAGCCCCCGGATCACGTACCACCGTACCCGGATAGCATGAGTACGTTGTGGCAGCCGTCCGTGGGGGCGACAGGGGGCTCGTACGACTAACTTTCTGCATTGGAGCCTGCAATTTTGACGCATAGGCCGGCTGATGATCCATGGGGCGCACCTGTGCTACCCCAGGCGGTACCCCCTGCGGTGGTACTGTGCGCACCTGATGTGTCAGAGCATTTTGCTGTTGCTGTGCCTGCTGCCCCCCACCAGCACCATCCATTCGCTGCCCATTTGGGCCACCACCTTGCACTAGTCGAACTGCCGCTTCCATTTCATTCCGTCACACCCTGCATCATCCAATTCCACTTTATATAGATGAAAAAAATATAACCAACGAACCTTAATTTCTCTTTTCTCTCCTCCTCCGCTCTCTCTCACTCTCTCTCTCGACGTCTCTTGCACACACTTATCACTGATTCTTTTATATCACTAAGAAATCTTCTTTCTGCCGTTCTGGGATAGGGGTAGTAGGTAGGAGTAATCTGACTGCTGCTAGGGGGATCAATTATTTTTGTTTTCTTCTTCGTATAAAAACCTTCACATTCCAATACACCCACTAAATTGGAAATTAAACGCTTTTCTTGGGTGTTTTAATGCTCTGCTTCTTAAACTATCTTGTATTTTTTTTTACAACTTAATCACTATAAATTTTTTAATATTTTTTTTATATCTATAAACACTTTTTTTTTCTTATTCAGAGATTTATTTTTTTGTTTGTCTTTCCATGCACAAATTTTCTTCTTCTTGTAAATGAAGTAAAATTGTGAAATTGTCTTTTGCACACAGAAACACAACTCAATTAAGGGCTATCTCCTTGCCATCCACACTGGGCATCTTAAGCCACTCACTGTCTACCTGGAAGAACGATGAAAACACATCCAATTAGTTTCAAATAAGATTCTTACTACATACAGGTAGTCTTATGATTTTTCTTTGGAGAAATTTAATCTTTTCCAATTGGAAAGTAAACTGAAAAGCTCAAGTTTTCATAAGGAAGCTTTCTTTTGTATTTGTGAGATTAGCATGACTTTAGGATTTATAATTTCCTTTTTTTTATTACATAATAAATAATAAGATTGAATAAAGAATATTATTATCAAACCCAAAAAAATCTTTCAATGAAAATATATAATTTTTAAAGATTTTATTTTTCAAACATTAATTGAAAGAGTTAATAAAAATATAATCAACAGAACGTACATATTTTAAAGTTAAGAAACTTTGCAGATAGGTCTCGATATAACCGGATTATTTGGTTTAAACCAATTCAAGTTTCTAAGATAGCTGAAACTAATACAAAAAAAAACCTTATTTATGCAGATCCAATTAAAAATAAATCAATCAAAAGATCCTAAAACATTCAAACACTTAAATAGACTACAGACGAACAAACAGTTGGACATAATTTTCTTAAGATCTTGAAAATTTGGTTTCTTTATTTGGTTCATTAATTGAAATGGAACTAAGTTTTAAGCTGAAGGAAAAATTAAAAAAAAAATGATTGAAAAATACAGAGAAAGTAATGATATTCGGGATCGTATCAAGGATAATATTAAGGATATTGGCGAACAATGATTCCTTCGTTAATCCTTTCAGTACCACGATTAATCTAGCGAGCTTATTGAACTAAAAATAATTTTTGTGGGTTTGAACTCAAATGAGACATTTTGACAAAAAAATCCTATCTCAATAATTTTCGGTTTTTCGTCCTTCCTGACCTTGAGTCTTTGGGGATGTCCTTTTGTAGTCATAAAATGATCAGGAATTGTTAAAATATAGTCTTTACTAATTTGGACTCAATATTAAATAATAACTATACACAATGAAACATTTCATTTAACCTGAACGGGTTAATATCATACTTGAAATACTTCTAATATCATCCTTAATAAGACCTTCGATATAAGAATCTTTGACATGACCCTTTACCATTTATATGATTTTTGGTGCCTTGATGTCCACGAGATGAGTATTATAGGTCCCACGTCCATCCTTGTTGTCCTTGATCTATATTCTTACACTAGATATTAAAATTTTAAGAAAAATCATTGACACATATGCACAAGAATCGAAATATCAACAAAAAGTGCATGTTTTGACTTTTTATTATGCAAATTTCGTAAGAAAGGAAGTAAGGAACCCTGCATTACTCACTGACCCCATTAAATGGTCAACTGTAATAGTGGTGAGCTTTCATGCAGGTTATTCCATAATGTGGAATGTCCTCACATGTGTGCAAGGTCAATGATCTTTTACATTTTTAACAGCAAACTTAACTACTTTACAATTCCAAATTCTTACAGTTCTAGATTCTTATCAACTAATTTTATACAATTCTTCTAATCTTACAGTTAACTTACAACTAATCTTACAGCTAACTTACAACTAACTTATAACTAATCTTAAAGCTAATTATCTTATCCTAAAGTCATGCCAATACACAATCATCATTTCCATAAATATTAATGCCATTTAGCTGTGCTTTTTGTAAGTTTGGAAATCATTTGGGTGGAACAGGCAAACCTTCCCATATGGCTTCGAAAAATCACATCTCTGCTCCACTGGGAGGCACAATGTTGTGTGAGAGTATGGAGAACCCGGAAGTGAGACAGTGCCATGATAAATATGGGAAAATAGTGTGTGGATGAGTGTGTGAGAGATGGAGAATAAAGTGAAGAAAACAGGGGAAAGAAGAAGTAAAAATAAAAGAATTCACTCAACTCATTTACAACATCCACCATTTTGCCATATATGTACTGTACACATCTCTCACAACCAATTCCCATCACTTTTGCATCCTTAGGTCACGAGCCTTTCGTGGAATAACACCTGCAACTTCCATGCCCAGGAACGGGTAAAAAAAGTGGAGAAATGTGTGTTTTCATCTTCAGGTCATTTTGATGAGAACGATGAGAATCATAGTAGGCACAAATCACGCGTCATCACCTCACCTTTCGCCACCATTTTCACCATAAACCCCTCACCCTTTTATCCCCAAGAAGTGCACAATACAACTCCCTTGGTAACCCCCCTAGGATGCTCCCAGGGGCAAAAGGGCATTGCAATGTGTTGCAAAAGTTACCGGAAAAAATAAATATATTTTGTATGATGTTGCAATAAGACAAGAGACACCATGTTGGAAATGACAGTGAATTTTATGTTTCATTTGGTGTCACGTAACGGGATAAGGGTACAAAAGGGACAACTAGTTGTCACACACAAAACATCACCATCTCCCTTTCACGCACTACAATAACTCATTCATTCTATCTCACTCATTTTCGCGTCTCAACCGTAGAGAGCTATTTATACATTGACGGCAATTTCCTCTTCTTTCACACAAACACACACACACACCCATACACACGTACGCACACCATATCATTCCTATAGGAGAGTTAAAAGGCTGTCGTCTGTCAAATATTATAAAATTATATTGCACGACAGAGAGGCATTGATGCACCCTTAAAAGTACCCAAAGGGGATGGAGATATATTCCTATATATACAAAAATTATATAAGAGAGTAAGAGAATAATTTTTCCAAACTTCCTCTCTTGTTTTTTTTTCTTTTCTTTTTATTCCTACCTACTAATTTTCTACCTTTTTTTCTTCTGTTTTATTTTCTTCTCTCACGCGCCAGAGAAATTTTTCTCCTCTCTCTATTTTCACCGTGAACTCTCTCTCTCTCTCTCTTCCAAAACTCTCCTTCCCTACCCTGCTGCTCCTCATTCCCATCCGACACATTAAAGTCGCTCAATTTTCTCGCCATATTAAAGTTGACCTCACCAAAAAGTTGATGGATTTTCTCCACTATAGAGCTTCTTGGGTTTTTACTTATATATGTATTATTTTCTCTCCCCCTCCCAAGTGAAAAGCACCATTGATATTTTCTTCACTGTACTACATATATAATAACGTACGATATGTGGCAAATACATTGAGAAGAATTTTGCAGACGCGCACACACATGGCGTATGTCAAATGAGAAAAAAAAAAGACGCAAATTCATCGAGAATTTCCGGAGGAGGAAAAACCAAAAAAAGCATCACTTTTCGCTGTGAAAGACTACACGGGTTTTTTAACTTCTTTTTTTTTTGCATTTTCAAGCATAAAAAAAGTTCGTTTGGGGTCAAGTTCCCTGGAGATGTGACAGAAAGACGTCATTGAGAATTTTTCATATAACGTCAACAATGCAAAAAAATGAACTGAATATTGTAATTTTTTTTTTCAGTGTTTTAATAAGAGGTAAAATAATAAGAAAGTGAAGTCAGATAATAAACATTCTAGTTTTTGAATTATTTCTTTTGAACAGCTGTATTTTAATATCTATTGGATTTGTCAAAAGGATTTAGATATATTTTCCTTCCCATTTTTTAGGGCTTTTCGGTACTTAAAAAGTATTTTAGGATTTAGGATTGAATCACAAAATAAGCTTTTAATGGTTTTCTTTCTTATTTCTTTCTCTGTTGACATTTTCATCTAAATTGTGTCTTCTTCAGGACCTATGACAATAATTACAAATCATTAATAGGCACAGAAACTTTGTGAGAAATGGAGTTTTCAAAGATTTAAAATGTATCGTAAATTCTTCCTTTAATACGGATAAAATTAAGGACTAATGCAGCACTTATGTACGCATAATAAGGAGATTTTGAGTAGTTTCTTTAGCAATTTTTTTTTTCAAGAAAGCACTAATCTAATTAGAACTAAGAATAGCTTCTTATCAAAGTTTTTTTTTTTAAATTACTGATGATTAATTATACATACTGATGTCTTAATGTTCTTAACAATGCCGCATAGATCCTTGTATATAAACAAATTATAAAAAATAAATCTTCAATATCTGTCAGATTCATCATGAAACGATATAAAATAGCTTAAAATGCTCATAGAAGGACCAAGAGAAGAAGATTAAGGCATGAGATTAAGGCCTTAATCTTTCTATTAAGGCAAAACAAGAATCTAAGTAATACGATATTGTTTACTGCCGTTAAGACGCCATAATAGTTAAAATGGCGACAGTTTAGTTACCAAACTATAAGTTAGGTTACTAAGATTAGCAATTTGATTGTTTTTAAATATCAAAATCATGTGCATTTGATTATTTTTGAAATTTTGAAAAAATAAAAACAACAAACACCACAGAAGTAAGAAAGAACCCACCCTTTTTGGCAAGAATCTCAATTTCATGTTTAATGTTCTTTTCCCACGCACACACACACACACATCTAAAGCCAGTAATAACCTGCAATGTCTGTGACTTATAGGCATTTAGAAATGACCGGAAAACTTTCTTCAGAGAGTGAATATTGTGAGGAAAGAAAAAAATCAAAGAAAATATAGAGAAGGAAGTATTATTGATTTCCGGAGAAGATAAACAACATTTCAGGGTGAAAGAGGGGCACCCCAAAGTACTACAAATTGCCAAGCATAGACACTGCAGCAAATCGATATGTTGGAGAGAAAACACCCCATTCTCCATTTGAGAAAATTCACCCAAATTGGCGTTGGATATGGGCAACATAGAAGAAGATTAAGGCATGAGGGGGGGGGGCTGCATGTACTCTACGTCTGTGGAGGGTATTTTCTTGTTAAATTAGTAATCCCTTCGAGCCATGGAGAGATTTTAGGTCTCTTCTGGGAGGAAAATATGTATGCTAAAACGGGGCACTCCTTGTGCTAAACAGCCAAAACATAACCTCAAAAAGAGAAAACAGGTTTCTTGTTTTTTTAAGGGTTTTATATATTTTCCATGAGGGGGAAAACAAGAATTTTGCTTGGAAGACTTTTTCCTCAATAAGAACTAATAAAAAATGAAAGAAAAATGTGGTTTAGCGTCGTATTTTTGGCTTTTTTTATCACCCTCAATGTGTGACAGGCAATTGTCATGCGAATTGCCAATAAAAATCACCTTTTTTCTTGTCTAAAATAGCCACATCTTTTTGCCTTCTTTTTTTCTACCTCCGCCACACATCAATTGGCCGTCGCTGGGTGCAAAAAAAAGAAGAAAAAAATAAATAAAAGACCAAAGAATGGTGAGAAGTGGGCAAAAAAAGGTGCTTGAAAAAAATCTTGTACAAGAAATTTTAGAGGTCTTTTTTTCTCTTTTTCTTCGTTTCTTTCGTCTCTCTTGTTATTCCCTTCCTTTGTCTCTTCCTCAAACTGTGTGAGCCTCTTTCTTCTTCTTTTTGCTTTCTTGCATGCGTGTGTGCGTGTGTTTAAGAAAAAAAATCTTCAATAAATATTATTAATAATAATAAAATGTTGTTGGGAAGAGAGAAGTTGAAAATTCTTTAGTATCCCCTTTGTGCCACTATCCCCCCGTGGCGGCGCTTGGGTAGCGCATGTTAGACAGAGAGAGGCAAACATCGCATTTTGTCTCCTTTGCACACACAACTCCACGTAGATAGTAGCGACACCACTTCTCACACCCCTTTTTGCCATCCAGAACGAAAAACAACACATATACCCATTTCACTCTCGCACGGAAACCCACCCATTTATTGTCACACAAGTGCGAGGGAGATAGCATGTGTGTGTGAGATGATGAATATGATGTACATTGAGCTTTTGTACACACATAGTAGGCGCCTCTATGTAATTTTTTACTATATATAAATGAGAGTAGAAAAAAATGTACATAGAGCGTGAATGGGATGGAAGATGATTTTCAGATGACCCTTTGGGTACATTTCACTGCATTTTTCTGCGTGGAAATGCATGAAAACTAATCCTTGGGGGCTAATAAATGGAATTTTTGCATTTTTGTCGTTTGCACGCATCGAAAAAGGGGATTTTTTGAGAAATTTCTCATTCTCTGCTTTCTCACATTCCATCTCATTCACACGCTTCCCGGAGTCTTTCATTCCACACACAACATCACACACACACGCACACATTGAAAACGACCCAAGTTAATACTATGTGGGAAATGGGGGGCTGAAAAGGGAGAAATTTTCGCATTTTCCAGGAAGTTTAGGTGCTTCCCCATTGCGCCAATGGCATGGGGCTATGGATTAGCCCCTGAGGGAACCGCACCCCCTTGTGCAGCCGATGGGGAGACCGACTGTGCGGGGGCCAGAATGTCGGCAAGGTGCAAGAGGGCGCTACCTCCGAAATGGTTGTGTGGAGAAGAGGAGAAATAAATGGTGGCCAAAAAGCACAGTTATCTGAGCCCATTAAATTTCAACATTGATTTTCACTTTGGGACTTTTACCCCATTTGGGGGTCATTTAATCACCTGCTGCACCACTTAATCCACACAGTGGCACCCAATGCATCCGCCAATGCAACCCAAATGGGTCTCAGATGCACAGATTGTGGCTCAGAAGCGCACAAAAATGTGACGATGCACCATCTTCCACTTGAATGGCAGAGCGCGAGGCAAACTCCTTGGGGCACATTATCCTATCACGGGGGCACACATCACACCATCTGGAACATGCACAGGACACTTTAGCACACACTACACACCTTCGTATGTCTCTAATTTCAATTAAAATCCGTAATTTTTAATTAAATTATGTGGATAGAATAATACGCGATTTTTGCGGACATCTTGTTTTGAGACCTGGACAGAATGTCATGAGCTTCCAAAAGTCGCCACCATTCCCATACAAAATGCGAGGGCGCTGTGCATCACTCAATGGTGCATAACCTGCAACATTGGAGGTAAACCCTCAAACTAACCTTTTAATTCGTAAGCAACGCCATCACTATCCATAAACACCCATGGCGGTGAATCCATTAACTAAAATTCGTTGTTTTTTGTGGTTCAATTTTGCAGGGGAGAGCAACAATTTTTATCAAGAAATCTTATTTAGTGACCTGCGTCGAACTTGCAAAGATGAAAAACACGAATTTCCCGTAAAAACAATACAGAAAGCAGCAGAAATTGTAGACATAATCTACAACGTAATCCAGTAAAAAGTTGTAAATGTTGAAATTTGAGGGAAATTGTGAAAAAACAGGTTTTTCCTCCTTTAAAATTGTTTTTCTTCGAGATTTCTTCGGAAAAAATGTAGAACAGCAGTCGTGGATCACAGTAGACCGCAAAGGGGATGAGCCACACATACCGGGAGAAGGCCACGGCTTTCGTAGAAAATGCCGTCCTGGAACCCACCGTCTCATATAGAGACGTTGTGGCTCAACATGAACCGCCTGAAGGCCTGCCGAGGAGTAAGAGGATACTGACGGAAGCCATGGAAGCACATCGTACAAACTTGGAAGATTATGACGAACTTCGCTGAAAATCTGCGAAGAATCGGGCTCTTTTGAACGAGGCTCACACAAGAAAAAAAACTAAAAAAAAGCATTAAGCTCTAATGCAAGCTAACTCTTAATTATTGGGTTGTCCAATATTTATCCGGATTTCTAACCTAACATTTCTACCATTACATTCAATGGGGGTGAATGAGACAGAAAATTAAAATTGTACTGAATTTATGTGAATATTTTAGGTTAGAAATCCGTGTAAATATTGGACAAACCAATATATCAACTTTCGTGGAAAGTCCTTCAAATCGTCGAAAGCTTTGAAAAATGTTTGTTCTTCCACTAAATTAATACCTAGCCCAGTAACACTACCGGATGGAAGTTCCTTCTAGTCCATTTTCTGATTAAAAACCACCTAAACCTTAGAATCTTTCTAACCAGGTGGTCAGCTTGGGAAGAGTCGGAAGCTCGGGAAGAAAAGCTGTATTTTCCTCTTTAACTACTGGTTCAAGAAAAAAGTTTATTCACCGTTCATATAAAAACTTCCTTTATCGCAGAACAATTTTGACCCATACATCCCATATTTTGACCCATAAGAAAAAAAACTTTTATTTTTAAAACTTTCCACAAACTTTTATAACGATTTTGTATGTTTTTATTAAAATAAATGTTCCAACTGCAAAAATAAGGATTTTTTCTTTGAAAAATATCAGCTCTTAAAATTAAACGAACTCTTTATCAATTTTAATCCCCGTGTGTGTACGTAATCTTCAGCTGTGTGATGATAAAAAAAATGAGAAAATCACAAGAAATTCAGTTGAGAGATACCTTTTGGAGGCAGTGGACAAAACATTTTTGCAATGTGGGTGGTAAAATCATTCGCTGTCTTCCTCCTTGGCTTCCAGATTGTCCAGGTGAGTACTATCCATGATGGCTGTGGCAAAGATATCGGGTGTCTCCTCAATTTCTAACATCATGGCCACTTCGTCGCTCTCCTCATCGACTTCGGGTACAGCTTCGGGGATATTTAGGGCATCAATGGACGTTGTGAATTCCCCTCTGAGATTTAGGAAGCGCAGCAAATGATTTGCACGACGTTGCTGATCCCTCAGTGTCTCCTCGGTCGTTAGATCCGTTTCCGAAGATACCGATGAGTGGGAATAGTGAGATTTCCATTTTCTACTCATATCATTCAGTGGGCCTGATATGGTGACGGGCAGGATGAGTTCGTAGTTACGACACATCATCACAACCCTGACGCTCAGGTAGTAATTGACACGAGCACGACGATAGAGTGGTCCAGTACGGGGGCAAATGGGTACAATAAGTTGGTGATTTGCATTAATTCCTTGAGTTTTCTCACTCACAATCGCCTTGCGGGGCTCCACAATGCGTTGATTGTAGAGCCCCCCTTGGAATGAGAATTCCTGAAGAAGTTCAGAGATCATTGTGGCTGATTTGGTATCTACAGACGAGGAAAAAAAGCAAAAATTAGTTAAAAGAAAACATGGCGTCCACAACTGACGTCACATTTAAATTTTTTCATGAAATTCCAATTGGAATGTCAACATTCCGATCATTCCGAGCTATTTTTAGTGGTTGAGCATTACATTCTCTGCAAAAACGTAGAGAAATGAAGCATGGAACCATAAATAATGATGATTCTAAAGGGAATTTGAGAAATTTTTTTAGCCCCATTTCGTCATCATGGCGATAACAACATGGCGGAGGTCACACGAATTCTCAAAATCTTATCTGTTTACCATTAAATCCCAATAAAAGCAATCTCAATCAGTGAAATTAAATCACAGAGCAAGATAATTGATTGGGAATGTTATAAGGAAAATAATTTTAAAAAAAATCAGGAAAACAAGACGTTAATTCTTTTTTCAAACAGTTATTTGTGTCAGCGTGGCTTGATCTTTTGTCTAGTAAGGTCGATTCTTTCAAAAATCTTTTGTTTTTATTGAATAACTTGGAAACAAAGAATTTTTTGTTCCAGAACACAGACAAAACTGTTAAAAGAGATCTGGAAAATTAATTTTCTTTCAAAAATACGATTAAAGAAGGAAATTAACTGTCAAAATCTTATAGATTTTTCATAAAATACCAAAGATTATTTAAATCTTGTAATAAAATAAAAGATTTTTAACAAAATCTTCCCAGTAAACTCTCAAAATCTTCTAATATCTTTATAATTTGAAAGAAAAGAAATTTTTTTTTAATGAATCAACCTTTTCACCTCTTTATCTAATAATTAAATCTCTCTAAGAAATACTATAAGAAAAGAACTTTTTAAAATTAAAAGATTTAACAAAAATCCTAACCTCAAACTTTCACCTTTCCTTTAATTTCCTTTAAAAAAAAAGGTTTTTCCAAATTTTCTTTTAACAAATATGATGTAATTGAATTCTCCTACATAATTATGTAGAATTTATCATAATAACTTAGATAGGTTAGATTCTATGAGGCTTTAAAAAATCAAATTGGCAGAGACTGCCATTTTTGTCCTTTAAGTGTTAAATATCTTTCATGGTAAAAATAATTTCTCAATTAAAAGAGTTTCTTAATAATTTATGATTTTCAATATTAAATTATACTTAAAATAATTATGCAAAAACTTAAATATTTCATCAATTTTCATGGCAAAAATTTAGCAAATTTCTACAAATTACTTTTTTTTTTAAATAAAGTGAATTTCTTAATAATTTATTATAATTTTCAAATTCAAATAAAGTTCTTGCAAGAATTCTTTTTAAATATTTTATATTTTCAAACTTAAATCAATTTTTCTGGCAGAAATGTTACACAAATCAAACAAAATTTTGCAGATTTTTTTTTAATAATCTATGTAAATTTCAATATCAAATTACTATAAAAAGAATTTGGCAAAATCTTTCAGATTTCATCAATTTTCATGGCCAAAATTTAACAAATTACTTTTTTTTAAAATAACTTTACAATTTTAAATAATTAAAATGAACTCACTGGTCGCTTGGTAGTCCGGCAGAGAAATATTAACTTGAATTACTTCTCCGGCATAGAAGGAGATTCTGGGAATATGAATCTGGCATCGTGCCCTTGCATCGTGGCGCGTGAAGAAAAGCGGGAAGAAGCATGAAATTCGCGGTAGGATGACCTTCTCCACGGACAAGGGCCGATATGATAGTTGAGGTGTGTCCTCATTGAATTGATAGATCCGCAATTCCCGTCGGATGCGTTGGGTGAAGAAGCGCTTCCGGACAACTGCTTCAATGTGATACGTGACATGCCCATGGGAGGCACTGAAGGATGTCACCATGGAATTGGGAAGGAGGAAACTGAAGCTAAATGTGTATGAGCCCTTTTCCATAATTTGGCACATGCTGGCTATTTACAACAACAACAAGAAGAAGAAAATAAAAAGAAATTCTTAGAGACTTCCTGGACAAGGACGGATGAGGTGGGATGGTCTAACCATTAGCAAAGACAATTATTTCGCGGGAGATCACCGTCTGTTGGTCGTAGTAGACATTGTTGGAGGCCAAGAAGAATGGCACCATAATACCCTCACGGAATGCAATCTTAGCCACACCACGGAGGGATACTGTGATGACCTTCAGTGTTTCCGGGATGTCCACATTGATGCTCACTACACCGGAAATCTTATCTCCGGCAAAGTACATCCCTTCCGGGCTATCTACATCCACTTTTATTTGCATTTTCTTCCCCACACGCACTCACAACAAGATCACCAAGAAAATAATAAAACAACGACTGAAGCTCTGCTGAGCTCTTGAACGTCTTTCTGTGGAGGAACAGTTACTTCGGGACTTTCTGTTCACACCACAACATCGAATACTTTGCCCTAAAAGTCCCAGATATTGCAATCAAGCGAAAAGTTTTTTTTTGTTTCTCACAGTAAATAAATTTTGCCAATAATTGATCAATTATTGAGCTTAATATTGAATCAATGTAGTTCCGCACAGTTGGTCAACTATTGATCAAACAGATTGATAATCAATTATTGCTCAATTTTTAATCAATCTGATTGATAGTTTATAATTGATCAATAGTTAATCAATCAGATTGATAATCAATTATTCCTTGAAACATGTAAATTCCCATTCAACATTCGTTACTTTTCAATAAATTTTACTTTTTATAAAACTTAATAAAGTAAAAATTAAAAATTGTGTAATTGACTGATGGTTGTCTAATGATTGACCGATGATTGAGCATAAATGGATAAAAATTTCAAAGAATAGTTGATCAGTCCATGATCAATTTATTTATTGAGCTAATATTGATTCAATGTTGATTGTCAATATTGATTGATCAATAGTTGAGCTTAAATTGAGCAACTGATTGATAAATTAAAAAATAATATTTGATCAATAGTTGATCAATCAGTGATCAATAATTGATTGAGTTATATTTGACTCAATATTGATAGTATCGATATTGAGTCAATGTAGGTCCGCATAGATGATCAATTATTGAGCAATCCGAATTGACCCGAGATTGCCCATCAATTGATTAACCGATTGACTTTCTCAATAGATTTATCAATTATTGATCAATCATTGATCAATTTGATTGATTCAATCATGATTGAGCTTTTGTTGGCTCAATCATTTATTTTACTGACTTCATAAATAAATTAATTTGTTCCGCATTTTCTCCCTTCAGTGCTCCACCCTTGTGAAAACTGGCCTTCCGGAGAGCTTCATAATTGGCGGGAATCCCGCACCGGACTATGAAACATCCGTGGCTGCAATTGTCAGCTTCCAGGAGCATCAAGCAACCTTTGGATTCCTCTTCACGGGCAGCCTCATCACCAATCAACACATCCTGACTGTAGCTCAGGCAATTCAAGGTTATGTGAACTGGCACGTGGGTCTGGGTAGTGTTGATCGGGATGCAATGCAGTACTTTGAGTCAAGCACTGTTCACATTCACGACCAATACAATCCGCAGTTCTTGCAGAATAACATCGGAATCATCGTCCTCCACGAGGCTATTCCACCCATTGTCGCCTTGCCCATGACCCTGCCACCGGAACATCCCACCCTCAGCCCAATGTACAGATACTACGGATTCGGCCTCACGGATCCCAATGATTTCGGTTCAGCTGCCTATAGGCTAAAGTATGGATTCACGAGCCAGGTGAGTCTGGAGGAATGCAGAAATATCTTCGGTAGCCTCCTCATTACGAATGGCACATGGTGTGGCCAGCAATTCAACACTGGGCTCTGTCATGGGGATCAAGGAGGACCAATGATTCACTTTTTTGATAATCACCTCGTTGCCATTGGGAGTCATTGGATGGATCCCTGCCACGGAGGATTCCCCGATGTCTTTGTCAACGTCTCGTACTATCTATCGTGGATTTATCAAATCATCAATGCACCCATTCCAGTCGAAGGTCTCTGAGATCCTCTAATTTGTATTTATCAGAGAGCAAATAAAGTTCCTAGATTGATGATAAAGTGATTTTTTTTTAAGAATTTGGGACCGGATTCTGTCTTCAAAAAAATAAAAGGAGTTAATGTCCTATCTTCGATTAAATTCTGATATAAAATTAAATAAATTAGAAAATATTTTTTAATAGGAAACTCATACTTCTTGGCAAAGAAATATTCTCACTTTTTAACCGGAGAATATTTCCTTTTACCTGAAGGACCTGAAGAATGTGAGAGACGTGACCAAGGTGGGTATATTTCGCTGCCTAAATGCATTAAATATTTTCAGAAAATTCAGGGTTTTATTTTAGAAGTCAAAAGAAACTAATTATCAAATTGAAAAGTCTCTCAATAACAATGAGGGAAAAGGGAAATTTTCAAATGTATTGTTGAAAAACGTCAAACGTTAAAAAAAAAACTATTAAAAGTTAGAAAAAAATATATAAAACGTTTGAAAAAATATCAAACGTTTGAAAAGAAACGTCAAAAATCAGAAAAAATACGTCGTACGTTAAAACAAGAGTGTCAAAAATGTCAAAAAAGAAATATTAAACGTTAGAAAAAACAAATGATGAAAATGCATGCCCCAATTATTTGTCCGAATGAGAGTTTATCATCACACTGTGAAATGAATAAACTCCTTTTGGTAGCAATAAATGAGTTAAATTTTCAATTTTAAAATAAATTTAATGTAAAAATTAATTTTCAAACGAACAAGAAAATCGTAAAATTGAAGGTTTTCTTCTATAATAATAAATATTTTTCCCCACGAGCCGGTAAGGTAATAAAATGCAACGAATCGTGTGGAATCTTAAGCTCTTGAGGATTAAAAATGAAATCCTCCGGATGATTGATAAATTATATCGGGAATGCTCCTAAAAAGTGATTCTTTTGCGCTGAAATCAGTGCTAAAATAATCTCTGTTTGAACAACACTGAAATTTTCTTTAGTTTTGCTCTTTGTTTGAAAAAAAAAGTTTCAAAGAAATGTCCCTGAAAATTGCAAAATTCCTCCTGATTGCCATCCTGCATCACGTGGCTGTTGAGGGACGCAGTAGGGAAGTTATTGAGCCAGCTGGTTTACCGGAGAACTTCATCATTGGTGGTGAAACACCGAACATTGAATTGCAACACGTAGCCCTCATTGTGAGTCTCCAAGAAACCCCAACGGCTCATGGATGGCTCTTCACTGGTACCCTCATCACACCCATGTACGTCCTGACCGTCGCACAGACTGCTCATGGCTTCCATCGATGGCGTATTGGGTTAGGCAGCAATAATCGTCTCCTGATGAACTTCCACGATGCCAATGTTGCCACAATTCATCCCAACTACAATCCCACAAATCTCCACAATAACCTCGCTATTCTGCATCTTGTGCAACAAGTACCCTACACACCTGTACAGCTGCCACCGGAGAATCCCGGTCCATCACCAGTCTACCTCTACTACGGATTTGGCACAACAAATCCCAATAACAATGACGCCCTACCGAATATCCTGCAACAGGCACAAACAATTGAACTTCCCGTGCCCGAGTGCCAGAGATACTTTGGGAATCAACTCGTTACAAATGCTTCATGGTGCTGTGCAGCTGCCTTCAACATGGGACTCTGCAATGGGGATCAGGGTGGTCCTCTGCTGCACTTCCACAATCATCATCTCGTTGGCATTGCCAGCTTCTGGATGACCCCGTGCAATAGTGGTTTCCCCAATGTTTTTGTGCGCATCTCCCACTACGTTGAGTGGATTAGGCAAGTCACAGGGGCTTAGTTTCAAAGTGATTTGTAAAGATTTGTTTTTCATTGTAAAAGAAAATTAATAAATTGTTTGTTTTTTAATTCAAATTAAAATGCATTGAAAGGTTTTTATTTTAATCAGAAATTTCTTTTTTTTTTTGGTCAGGAAAATAATCATTGTCCAATTTTCCTTATGATTCATCCATTCTTCCAGGGGCGTAGTTAAAAAACAATTCAAAATGTTTTTAGATTACAATACTTTTTTTTTTATTTTGAAAAACATTGAAATGAATAAAAAAACAAGAACGAAACTTGCAAAATTTTTAACTTTTATTTGACAATAATTTTTAGCATTTGACAAATATTTCTATAACTTTTAACGTTCCATTTTACATTCAAATTTTTTTTCTTAAGCTTTGATATAATTTTTAAATTTTAACGGGTGTTTTTTTTATGTTTGACGTTTCGTTTTTTTATCTCTGACACTTCTTGTTTAACGTTTGATGTTAACACTTGGAGGATCGAGGTTTCTAAGCTCAAAAGTTTTGATTTTCTCTCAAAAGAAAATATTTTTCCAAGTTTTCTTTCAACGATATTGAGATAATGGAACTTTCCTACACACAGATGAAGAATTTATCACAAAATGTTAAATAGATTTTAATTTTGGGGTGATTGTAAAAAGGCGAATTGGTCACTTTGGCCAGTTGTTCCTCCAGGGGTTAAAAATAATGATTAGTTAAAAATTAAATATTAAACGTTAAAAAGAAATGTCAAAGATAAATAAGAAACATAAAACGGTAAAAAATAACCGTCAAACGATACTGAAAAAGCATCAAACATTATAACGAACATTAATTTGAAACGAAATGCCAAAATGCGTGTAGATATAATGTCAAATCGTTTTATTAAATATATTTTATAATGAATTTTTAAAAAAAAATCAGAACGCCTCATTGAATAGATTTCTGGCTACGTCCATGCAAAGGCTGTTAAGAATCAAAGTGATTTATTTAGCCCCACCTTTTAAGCATTCTCACGCTATATGGGTTCAGTAACAGCCCAAAAAACGAATTTCTCATATAAAAAAATTAATTAACGTCGCTTCAAACAAGATTATAAGCAAAAAAATAAATATGAACAATTTAAAATTTTAAAAATTATTCGAAGGGAACTCAACAAAATGACGCTGATTCCTTTAGCCCCATGAGCATTCAAATTTCCCCCACAAATTCAAAAGCTCTTCTTCGGCTTTTAAAGAAAATTTTTCTCTCAGTGTATTTTGTCGAAAAGCGCGTCACACATGTAGCGCTAAGCACTCAATTAATTCTTGAGTAACTTTTAGTCTTTCGCGGGTGTCCAGTGAGTGAAGATGAAACCCACAAAACTAGTCTTATAGAGACGCATTTTGATATAAAAAAAAAACCAATATTAAAGAAAAATAAAATATACATACAGAGGCATTTCCATTCACAAAAAGAAGACATCGTGGCTCGTGCAAGTGATTCATAGCTTTTACATTAGTTTTGTGAGGTGTGATTACTCATCGAAAAATGCTCAATTGGTGCGCATTTTTGGCATTTTTGGCCACCTGTATGGCCTACAATTTATCACCAACACCCAATCACATCATCCAGGAACCACCTCAAGTGACAAGTTTCGATCCAAAGAAGAATCAAAGCTCCTACTTTGGCTACAGCATCAATTTGCGGCCGGACAGGTGAGAAAAAAGTGTCGCATGAATGATTTTTCATCTCCGCACGACTCCGCCCGTCTTTTCCTCTTATCGCTGAATTTGAGGCACAATTTTCACGCGATAGATAAATGTGCTTTCTTATCACTAAAACCACAAAACTAGGAGAAAATTTGTAGATAGACAAATGCAGAAAATTCAAGAGAATTCTGTGCAAAATTGCAATGAATTTTTGCCACAGAGAAGTATGACGAATAAAATGATTAAGAAAATATTTCTTTTTTGGATTACCTGGCGGGAATTTCCGTTAAAATTGTGAGTTTACCACGTGAGTCTCTCCGAGAGTCTAAATGAGGTCTCTCAGAGAGTAAAAAAAAAGAGCTCAATAATGTAATTTTTGTTGGTAAACAGTCATCGAGAGGGGGAAGTTTATGAACAAAGTTATAGAAAAAAAAACTTTTAAATAAAAATTCATTTGTGAGTGAATTAAAATTGTTTGGAAAGTTTATGGCTTAAAAAACAAATCTTTATTGTGCTAAATAATTAAGTTGGTGATAAAAAAATATTTTTCCCAAAGAGTTTGTGTCGAATTTGATTAAAAAATTAATGTAAAATGTATTTTTGGTTCTTCAATTTGTAATATTTGTTATTTTTTAAAACATTTACTACGTAATATATTCAAACGATTAACGTTCTTTTTCTAATAGTTTGACGTTTATCTTCCGATGTACAGGGTGGCCAGGAAATTAGGGCATATTCTTGTCTAACATTTGATTTTCCTTTCTATCATTTGTCGTTCCTTCCTAACGTTTGACGTTCCTTTGTAGCACTTAATGTTTTTTTTAACGTTTAACGTTCTTTTTCTAATAGTTTGACGTTTCTTCTGTTTATTAATGTTTTCTTTTCTAACTTTTTGACGTTACTTCTATAAACTTTTGACGCTTTTTTTCGACATTTCTCTTCTAAAATTTGACATTCCTGACTAACGTTTAATTAGTTGGTATACCACAATCGTGGCATACCAAGTATTTTCTTTTTATAAACTCTTATTCTTCTTCTTTTAAAACTGTACAACTGTTGGGTTCCTTCCAGATCCATACAGCAAGATTTATAAACGTTTAACGTTCATCTTCTGATAGTTAACGTTCCTTTCTCTACTGATGATTGACGTTTCTTCCTAACTTTTGATGTTTCTCTTCAAATGTTTAATATTTCTTGTAAATGCCCATAATTTTTTTTCTAACGTTCGACAAATGATAAAATCTACAATTTTTATCCTAGAGAGAGTTATCATCGCACTCAAAATTTTAAGGAAAAATTCGATTTTCTAATCCCTGATGTAGGCTAAAGGAGAAACCGGAAAAACCTATTAAAATCGAAACAAAAACTACTTAAAAAGCATTAAAAAGAGAGAATTTTATATATTTTTTATTTTACAATTCTTCAACAAAAACTAATTTTGGCTTTTTCTTTTCCATCCATTCTAGTATCCTAGTTGGAGCTCCACGTGCTGTTGCACGTTTAGAAAGTCAAAGGAATGTTCGTGAACCAGGAGCTATCTACAAGTGCAACATTGAATCATCTTCATGCAATTTGTATGCCTTCGACAGGCAAGGAAATGTTGTGGTTGAAGACGATCCAATTCATTCGGAAACAAAGCATGAACAATGGTTGGGTGGCGCTATGGATGGTGCAGGAAGTGATGAAGGAAAATTCGTAGCCTGTGCCTCACGCAACTACATCACATACGGAGGAAAAGAATACTTCCTTCACGGGATCTGCTATTGGGTTGAGAATACAACAGACCTACAACCACAGAGGACACGAAAAATTGCTCCATTACGGACACTTAGAAATCAAGTCATAGAAATAGAAAATGAGAAAAGATATTTCTACATGATGGCTCAGAGTGGTATAAGTGTGCACGTAACAGAAGACAATGAAGAGATCCTTATAGGAGCTGTTGGTCTATTTAATTGGAAGGGCACGGTTATTAGATACAGGACAATTAAAATTGATGGTAATCTCTCAAGGAGAGAAACGAGTAGTCTTAAAAAGGTTAGTAAATGTTGAGTAGTCTAGTTTGTATTAGTTCTGAACATTATTGGGTAAAATTCGCTTCTAAGTCCGACTTAATTAAATTAAATTAAAATTAAAGCTGGCTTTAATTTTCTTAGTTAGGCCTCTTAAGTTTCTTAAATTAAGACTAAGTATTTTTTTAAACTAGGCCTAAATTTTTCAAGCTAGGCCTGTGTTTTTAGGCTAATGAAACTTTTTAAGGATAGCCTTAAATTTTCTAAACTAGGCCTAAGTTTTCTAAAGCTGGCCTAAATTTTTCGGGCCAGGCCTAAATTTTAAAACTAGGTCTATGGTTTTTCAGGCTAGGCCTAAATTTTAACGCTATGTTTAAGTTTTCAAAGTTAGGTCTATGGTATATAAGGCCAAGGTTTTCTAAACTAGGCCAAAATTTTCTAAGCTAGCTTCAAATTCTTCAGGCTAGGACTTCAATTTTTAAGCTAGGCCTAGAAAAATAAAGTTTCCTTTAAAAACTTAGGCCTGATTAAAAAAAAAACTAACTGAACTGGACTTATTGTGAATTACCATTCCTCTACTAACTAGTCATTTTCTAACGTTAGAATATACTTTTCAGAAACGTCAAACCTTCAATATCCCCGTCAGCTATACTTCCGACATTCCGAACCCTGATACATGGCAACAACCGGATGACTCCTACTTTGGATACTCTGTTGGATCTGGTTTCTTTTATGGATCAGGTTCCGGGAAGCTTCTCTATGTAGCCGGTGCACCGCGTGTTGATGAAGTATACCTATTTGATATTGTTCAACAACCCGGTGCAACGGAAACTATGACAATTCAGAAGTTTTGGACCTTTCATGGACTTCAATTTGGTGAATATTTCGGAGCGACTCTCCTTGTTGAAGACTTTAATGGGGACGAACTACCAGACATTGCCATTGGAGCTCCATTTCATCGTACAGATGAACATGATAATGGAGCAGTCTACGTCTACCTTAATCAAGGAAAACTCCAATTCACCGAGGATCCAATAAAACTAACATCAGACTATGAAATGAGTGGAAAATTCGGAACGACTTTAGGGAAAATTGGTGATATAAATTTGGATGGATTCAATGGTGAGTTTATGTTTGGTCTGTGCTTCATTAGAAATTCGTATTAATCAGAAAAATAGTACAAATTGTCTTAGCTGACTAATCAAAACCGCAGTTGAGTAAACTCACGCTTTATATCGTATTCACACAACAAAAAAAGTAAACAAAACAAACATAAGTTTTTTTGTAAGAGAATTTTATCATGTTGCACTTGAAACTCACACAAAGAAAAGAAAATGATAAATTTCTTTTAAAGTTTCTTCCTTTCGGACGAAAGATACTGACATTTTATGCACATAGAAAGCATTAATGATTCACTGCGGAAGTCGCTTCGTGAAAATTTCAAATGAATTGATTTATCTGATGTTTTTTTATGAGTCAGATTCATTAAACTGATGGCCTCTTTGTCATACCTGAATGAGACAATTTGGTAATGAAAAAACTGACATTATACTAAAGGCAAAAGAGCTAGGCTGAGAGCGCAAGGCCCTTAACACCCTCAACAGATTATATTAGAAGATTGATGGAATAGACTCTGTAATTTAGGAAATAACGTTTTTCTTAGTTGAAGGAAATTTCAAACAAAGTAAAAGTTATGGTAAAAAAATATTAAACCAGACTTAAGTTTTTTTTAGATCAGGCTAAACTGAGGCTAAATGCGTCTTAGAAGTCTGACCTAAAGGAACTAAGGTTTGGTTTAAGAAAAATAGACCTGGCTTAAAAAACGACCTAGCTATGTTTCTTAAGTCAGGCTTAAGTTTTTAAGTCAAACTTGCATTTTTGAGGTCTTATACAATTTACCTTACAATTGTTTAAAATTAAGCTTTTAAGGTTTTTATATTTAAAATAGGTTAGGTCTAGAATGCACCTAACCCTACCTCAGCATGCCTTAAAAAACTTAAACTCTGTTTAAAAAAATTAGGACTAGTTTAAAAGATACTAGATTTGTCCATTGAATGCCCTGTGGAAGGACTTAAATAGTCCGAAACGTCGGCCTTGAATAAAATTTATTGACCGAAAATCCGATCTTTAAGAAACTAAATATTTTTATTAAAAAGAAAAATGAATTTTCCACAGATCTAGCCATTGGAGCTCCGTATGAAGACGAAGGAGCTGTCTACATCTACCTGGGAAGCAAGGAAGGTATTCAGAAGAAATCTGTACAAAAACTAACATCTCCAGGTGGGAATCCCCTTTTCGGCTACAGCATTTCCCGCGGAGTTGATATTGATGGCAATGGGTACAGGGACATAGCAGTGGGAGCACCTGAGAATGAACTAGTCTTCATCTATCGTACATACCCCGTTGTCAAAGTTATGGCCTCAGTTAATCCCCAAAATCGAGAACTAGACATTGGTGAACGAAGATTGAAGTTTAACGCCTGCTACTTCCTGCAGTCACCAACAACATTCCCCAGCAACGTTCGACTTCAACTTAAACTTGTTGCTGATGCGCAATATGAAAGGGTAAAGTTCCCCGATGATGGTAAATCCAGCATGGAATTTGAAGTCACCCCTCAGAGCTACAGTCAGTGCAAAGTTTTCGATGTTGAAGTTAATTCAAAAACAGAAATAATCTTCAAACCAATTGATCTGGAGATGTCATGGAAGATTTTGGATAATATTCCGCAAGAAAGTGAATTTTGCGATCACTGTGTCTTCCTCAATCCACTCGACGCTTCGTACGTTCGTAGTCAGGTTGTCTTCAATACTGGCTGCAAGAATACACCATGTAGGGCTGATCTTCGTCTTTCGGGCACCCTCCAAGCCCCCAATCCATTCATCCTTGGAACAGCACAGCATCTGAGAGCACAGTACGAGGTAGCAAATTACGGGGAAACTGCCTACCTTCCTAGGATAACAGTTCAGAAGAGTCCTAGCCTGAACTTTATGCAAATCCTACCGAATTGTCATCTAGACGAGGATGGTGACACAATGACCTGTGATCTGTCAACACAGCCCCTTCTTAGAGGTGAAACACGGAGTATTGCCTTCAGATTTGATCCATCATCCCTCGATGGGAGTGAATTTGTAATAACAGCCAATGTCTCAAGTACAGGAGATGAGGAGAATCCACTTGACAACACAATGGACTTCACCATTCCTATTCAAGAATTCAGCACAATTGAAATTGTTGGACGATCCTCACCGCAATTTGTTGCCATAAAAGATCGAACGGATCAGGAGAACTTGACGCATATCTTTGAATTCCGAAATATCGGTCCAACATCCCTACGCTCATCGCAATACCAACTAATCTTTGACATTCCTGTTTCACTCCTGCACAGAAGTCGTTGGGTTAACTTTATCCATTTTTCCGACATTAAAACAAAGATTACCTACAAATCCTACACCCTAAATGTAGTCTGGAGTCAAAATGATACGATCCTCCTGCAGAATCCCATTGAATACTCAACAAGTTTTCCCGCAATACCAGATGATCTCAGTGGAATTAACTATGATTCATCAAAAATGGGATTGGATATTCCACTTGAAGATCCTCATCAAGTTCAGGAAGAAGAGGATGCTTTCTACAGAAGGCGACGTGACGTTGAGTCTACAAGCTCATTCAATCCCTACACATTGGCAATACGTGATGAACACCCAAGCAGTGCTAGAAGTCTCGATGATGCTGTATTTGGTAAGAAGCGCAAAAGTTGGAGTTTGAAGATTGAAGACTTAGCTTGTATTTGAAAAGGTTACTGGTTCGAGTACAGACGCTGATGTTTTTAGGAGCAAAACCTGATAACAGAACTTCGTAGTTAGGAGACTAATTTATTCCCATTTGTTAAATTAGTTGTCTGAAATTATTCTTAAGCCTGTCCTTAAGGCTAACCAGCGTAAGAAACTAACGTGATAAGTGTCCTACACTCCGGTATGTCTGTTTTTATTTTCCTAAGTCACGTCAGGTTTGATTTTTAGACACTTATTAGGCCGAAATATTACCGTTCAGTGAAACCATTGCTAATCATAAGTCAGATCACAATCACGAGTATAAGTTATTAATTTATTCCAAGAAGTCTTTGATCAGGAGACAGGATACACATTCCTGTACACCTAACCTGCTTTAAGGCCAGCATTTGTACTCGAAACTGACATCTTTGGATCAGAAGCAAGCCTGCTCTATCTCTTGCAACCTAGACCCTTCCACAGTCTTCTAACGTCTGATCTACTTATTCTAGGTTCCAGAATCAACAAAACCATCTTTTTGGATTGCAATCAAATTGATGTATCCTGCATCAGGGGAACTGTTGTCATTCCTGCTGCATTAGCATCAAAGGATCCCGCTGTTTTAGTCAAAATAACCTTTCCAGTTCACCTAGAAGCCATTAATTCTGTACTGGATGAGAACAGAGACTCCCTCCTGCTCAGAATTACTCCAACATTAACCAAAGAAAATGATGAACAGAAGAAAACAATTCAAATTACTGAGATTCCGTCGTACACGCATTTTGTACAGGATATCCCGCAGGAATTGCAAATCTGGGTAATTGTTGTTTCCGTTATAGGTGGCATACTTCTTCTAACCATCATCACCTACATTCTCTATCGGGTAAGACCATTTTTAGGGAAGTTCTTTCATTCAATTTTGGTAATCTTTGATTTTTTTCCATTAGTTGGGATTCTTCAAACGTGAGAAGAAAGCCGAAATTGCGAGATTAGTTAGAGAAGTAAAATCACAGTTAGAACCTAAACTTTTGAAAAGAAATCTGAGAAGTTCTTTTCTTTGTCTCTTACAGAGTCAAATTCAAGCTGCAATGGAAAGTGAAGATGATGACTAAAGTGTTCACGGCAAAAGTAATCACATGACAGACTCCAAGCATTCCAAAAAAAAACTATTTTCTATAGAATATTGTGAACCTAGGTGCCATTAGTTTTTTTTATAGATTTATTTTAGAAAAAAAAAGTCAAATTAAGGCCTTTAATTAGTTCCAGTGAGGCCAGCGAGTGATAATTTTATAGTCACTTTTTTTAAATTAAAAATGTTTGATTTTTTAAATTTTAATTTAGGTATCTTTAGATTTATTTTTTAAAATTAAATCCTACTTTTCAGATTCTAACGTTTCATCGAGTATTTAAAGTCACAAAAACAAAAGAAATTTATGAGATTTTGTACAAATAATATTTCATTACTTAATAGAATAAAAATATTTAGTAATAAGTATTTTGGAGTTTTGTTAATTTCGTCCGATCGAAAATTAGGAAAATTAGTCATGATTCGAGAACGGCTTGACCGATTTTGATCAAAATGGGGTCTAATGAAGGATCTCAACAAGCATTACAACTGTCTAAACTAAAACATTAGAAGTTCTAGAAAAGACCACAAGAGTGCCTAAACTCAAAATTTAAAAAATTGATTAGTTTACGATTATTATCTCGAAAACTGAACGATAGATTTAGGCCAAATTTCAATAAATTATAAGAAAATTTAAAACCTTTTTCTTATGGTCTTGTTTTAGCTGTGTTTCTTTCAGACACAGCTTTTGTGTACCGAGCAAAATCGAAAGTCGTCAGATCGGGCTCAAACTTGGGGTGAGCACGAATTAGGGTCCCCACATTCCAAAAAACGTATGCGCCAAAAAAATTTTTTTTCCGGCCGGCCGTCCGTCCGGCCGGCCGTCCGGCCGGAACCTATCGCCTAATTGCGAGAGAACGGTAATAGATAGAGACTTGCGGTAAACGGCAAAGTTTAAATATCGACCGGAAGACATCCGATTATGAGGTCATATCCACCCCCCCACCACCGCGTCCGCCATTTTGAATAACCTCAAAATTTTGTTTTCGCTATATCTCAACCGCTATTATAGCTAGAGGGCTGAAATTTTGATATGTTGTAGGGGCCATCAAGAGCTTTCCAACGATACCTCATTTTCGAAAATCGGTCAAGCCGTTTAGTCAATATGGCTGCCACAATTTTTCATCGAAAATCGACCATAACTCGAAAACGGCTTGACCGATTTTGATCAACCCGGGGTCAAATGAAAGATCTCAACAAACCCTACAACTCTCCAGAACATCCGAAGTTTCAAAAGTGACCGCTAGGGGGCCAAAAATCAAAAACAAAATTTTCGATGAGTTTTCGATGAATATCTCGAAAACGGCGACATAAATTTTTTTCATTTTTTGATATGTTGTAGCTGACTATATTATCTAGTTTCATGCCAAAAATGAAGAAAATCTATGGATCCGTTCTCGAGATATAGCCTTCCAAAGTTGGCATGTCATATCTCAGGTTCTACAAGTCCGATCTTGATCAACTCAAGCGCAAATGAAAGGTTTCGTGAAACCCTACAAATGTCTAGAACATTGCAAGTTCGAGAAATGACCGCAAGAGGCGCTAAACTCAAAAACAAAGTTTTCGAAAATTTCGAACTCGAATTTTTCGAAAATGGCGACATAAATTTTTTTCATTTTTCGAAATGTTATAGCTGACCTCAAGACCTTTCAAACAAAAAAAAATTTATGAAAATCTATGGATCCGTTCTCGAGATATGGCCTTCTAAAGATTTCTTAGGGAATGACTTTTCTACTTTTCCCGACTTTGCTCGTATTTAAGTTAATTCGCATTCTTGTTTGCTCTCACAAAATTGGTACACTGAAAGAAACACAGCTCCCGTAAGCTTGGTCAGCTTACCAGTACATTTTCCTATCCTTGGAGGGCAGGAATTTATAATCTCAAACTTTGAGCTTAATTTTCTATTATAAAGAAAACGCTTTTCTTGATTTTCTTTTGACGATATTATAGTATTTAAAATCGCGCCTACAGATAGATATAGGATTTATCAAGATAAGTTGGATAGACTTTAATCTACGGCGGTTTAAAAAGTCGAATTGGCAGTAAGTACACCAGTTTTGTCCTCCAAGTGTTAAAAAAAGGGTAAAAGTTACAGGCTAGGGATGAATTAGAACCTTTATAAATTTTTTCATCAGTGTTTTTCTCTAATAAATTTCGAGAAATCTTATCTTCCTAATTTTTTAAAAATTAACCAGAATTTTCCCTTATGCCTGAGGGCCTGAAGAAGGAGATAACAGCCTCCGAAAAATATGAGGATAATTATTAAAAACTCATTTTTATTATTAAATCCAAAACTTTAATCTTCATTTTCGAGCTTTCCTTTTGCGAATTTTCTCCTGATGAACCCTCCTACGGTGCCCCCTTAGTCTCACATAGGTGGCAAAGCTTTCCCGGCAGTACTTGCACTCATACTTCATCTGACCACTGCAAATTTCCTCGTGACGCCTCCACGGAGCTTCCTTGGAGAATTTAACATCACAAAAGGAGCATTTGTAGTGAAAAATCTCCCCAATTTTGTGCTTTGCCTCATGCCGATGCAATCCTTGATGTCCCTTGAAGGACAAGCAGCACATTTTGCACTTGAATCTCTTCTCCAGCGTGAGATGAACAACTTCCCGATGATATTTTACATCATTTGTCGTTCTAAAGGACTTCCCGCACACGGGGCAGAGGAATTTTTGCTCTGTTGCATCACCATGAAGTCTCCTCGTGTGTGCCAGGAGGGATTTTCCATTGTAAAAAGAACTCCCGCATTTCTCACAAATCCAGGATTTTTTTCTATCTCTGTGAATCTCCGCGTGTACCTTCAGGGATCCCCGAGATTTGTACTTTCTCCCGCATTTTTCGCACTCAAATGGCTTCTCTGGGCAATGTCGTGTCCGCAGATGACTTCCAACGGAGGATTTCAGGAGGAGTTTCCCACAAATTTCACACTGAGTCACTTCATTGCTTCGCAGCGGCGGCAAAGTTTTCTTCCCTTCAGATGATTTTCCTTCTGTGTGGAAAAATCCCTCAACTTCCGCAACATCGAGGAATCCTCTGCTGAACTCCTCGCAAAATTCCAAATCAACAAGAAGATCCCTCATGTGCCACGATAGATGGTCATTCATGTCACCGCTGCTTGAGCACATCCTCGAGCAGAAGAGGCAGCAACACTTGAGACTCCTGGTCGTCGCGGGGGTGTCAGTGTGACTCTCAAGATGAACCTCAAGCATGGCCTCGGTGCACCTCTCACCGCAAATGTGACAAAGCACTTTCTCACCCTCTCCCAACTCCAGGGAATCCCGAAGGAATTCATCAATTAATTCCATTAATTCCAATGAATTTTCCTCCATAATCTTTTCTTTTAGCAGCAAAACTCTTTCAGAACAAGGAGGTCACACACACTGCACTACAATCACAAGATTTCTTGCAAAGAATCACGCCAAGATAAAAAAAAAATTCCCTTTTTCTCCTTTTTTTTTGATAAGATTTATAGAAAATGCAGCACAGAGGAAGAGAGAATTGTGTGATTTCAACCAGCGTGTCGGTTGCACTTTGATTGCGCGCGGAAAGCAGTGGGAGAAATTCTCTATGAGATTCGCCTCCGCGCATTGTTAACCCTGCCGTGACGCTTTTTTTGATTTTTTAATTTTTTTAGGACCTTTAGAAAATTTTTAAGCTCTGAATTCTGAATTGTAAAGTCTTAAGAGATTTTTTTTAAAGATTCAGACATGATAATTTTATGATTGTTTGTTTTTGGGGTTTGAATTTGAATTCTCAGCTTCCTACAGGGTCTCAATTTTAACTTTCAGAATAAATTTTTATGAAATAACCTTTTTTAATTTAATTAATAAAAATGTTTTAGGTCATAAAAACAGTTTAAGGGCGTTAAAATAAAATCAAAAAGTCTCAAATTATGATTTTTAATATTTGAATACATTTTGGGGTCCTAATTAACGTAATTCTCTCACTCAGAAAATTTATATAAAAATTTAATTTTCAATTTAAAGGCGTTCCAAGAATCAATTTTAAAATAAATTTCATCTGAAACTTTAAAGAGTTTTTATTTAAAACTAATAAAGAAGTATATTCAGGGTCTAAACAAAATCGTTAAAAGTTTGAATTTAAAAATTAAAATCATTTTTTTAGAATCCATTTTATGATTTTCACTGATAAAGAGCTTTTTAAAGCTGGAAGAAGAGATTGAACGACAATTCTAAGACCCAAAAATATAATTTTAAGGTCTAAATGTTGAATTTTTGCGCTAGATTATTTTATAAGGTCCTAATTGTAAATTTAGTTGTTTGACAAAATGTTAGGAGTCCTAATTTGAAAGTTTAAAGAATAAATTTTAAATTTTAGGGGTCCTAATTTGATTTTATCAAAAGAATATCTTTTGAGGGTCTCAATATTTTTTAACGAAAACTTTTACTGTAATTTGAGATAAACTTTTTTATGCGTGTTTCAAGGGTCCTAAATGATTTTAGGGTCTATAATAAAAACAATTTCAAAGAAGAGAAATTTCCTGGAATTTTATTTGTAATTTTACTGGTCTCAATAAGGTCTGAAACTTGTAAATTAGGGTCTATGATAACATTTTGAACTTGTTTTTTTTTGTTGAAATTTTAGACTTTCAGACAGACTGCTTAAATAAATTCTTATTCTTAGAATGTCAATTTTTAACATCTGAAAAAATATTTAAGACCTTAATTTTGAATTTTCAGGGTCTGTTCCTTTAGTTCCAGTGTCTCTAAAAAAATCAGGGTCTGAAGAAAAAGTTCAAGCTTAGGACCCCCCTCTTGGCTTCTGAAGAGTTAATTTAAATGAATAAATTTTTCTAAATTAATTTTCTTTCCAAAAAAAATTTTTAAATAATTTTTGCAAGGTCTCTCCACACCATGCCTCAACGTAAGGGTTAACAAACTGCGTGAGGAGATTGAAGAGATTTCCTTTTGCAATTTATGTCCCTTGCTGAAGCTTCCCTGCTGTTTGTCTCAATTTTCGCGTGTTTCCTCCCCCTTCCACACGCGCGAAAATTGCCGGACAATCGTCTCAAAACGACCCCAAAGAGGCGTAGACAGCGTTAAAAAAATCTTCTTATGGTTTCAGTTTCCACCCCCGCACGCTTCGGTACTTTCCCCCACCCACAAATGCTTTTCCTTCTTCACATTGTCCGTCCCCTCCCTCCCTCCCTAAAGTTGAGAGTATATTTTCAACTCATTAGCGTGTAGTAGAGTAAAGCCATCCCCGGAGACGTTGGTGGAATAAGTAAGTTGCACAAAAATGGGATGAAGGCGGAAACCTTATAAATGATTTATTGCTCTTCACATCCCTCTCATGGGGATCGATGGGAAGGAATGTGAAGGAGCTTTGTAAGTTCTCAAAGAACATGAGATTCTTTTTCTCTTTTTAAAAAAAAAATCTTTCCTTTTATTTTACTTTAATTTATTTAATTAATTTGTGAGTTTCAGGTGTTTTAGGGGCTTCATTTAATTGATTTGAGTAACAAATTTCAATGCAAATATTAAACTAATTTATTTGTCGGTACTTTTAAGGTATTCTCGAGGAGACTTTCATTAAGCTTCTGCCTTCATTGATAAATGCACCTGATTTATCTTTTAATTTAGTCTTGGTTGGTTGATAAGTTTATCAATTTTTTTTTTGATAAGAATAGAAGCATAGGAAAAGGTATCTTTGACTTACTTTTGTTGTCTCTGGGTAGCCCTGAGGAAGAGACAGATTATGGCCCTTTGGGGAGTCTCTTCCCACTTTGAGGAAGCAAAATCTTCTCTGAATTCTCAACAAGGAACATGTAGCACCTCTTAATGGTGCTCGTTGTGAATAAACAATCCAATTTAAGAAGATTCCTCTCAATCTGCAAGAGCAAAAGGACAAAATATTGAACTCATCAGGATGTCCGGAAGCCCCAAAAACAGAGAGAAGTGCTCATGACACAAACCTGCTTGAGCAGAGGGAGACTGCTGGTCATAAATCGATGACTTCCATGCCGCAATCTCATGATAAATATCGGCGAAATCTCATCGATATACTTGATCTTGAGACTTTGAACGGATGCCATGCCAACGTCCCCATAGCTCTTGAGACAAATCCCCTTGAGGCTCTCCGTTAAATCCCCCACGGATGGCCGGAAATTTTTTCCATTCGCCGTTGTGACTCTCACAACAATGTACCTTAAGAAGAAAGCATTTTGGTTAAATTTTAGCTCATTGCGTTGGGGATTTATCCTCTGCAGTGGCCACTTGACAAGACTCACCTGTACTTTACACGTACCATGGATTAGCACGTAGATTAGGGGATTATTTAGGGTGATTTTTTGCACTTCCCCGTGACGACAAATTGCGTGTATTTTGATAAATGCCGGCAAAAACAGAGACAGCATGTTGTTTCAGAGGGCACTGCATATCACAGAGAGGGTAACGAGAGCACCCGAGTGCCCAACGAAAACACCCGAAGGTGACTCAAGCCCACACAATTAGAGAAAAAATAATCATATTAGAATTTTGAAATTTTGTGAAATATTCATGAAAGTTTCATTTCCTTTTTTCAAATCATTTTAATAATTAATAAAATATAAAATTTATGGAAAATTAATGCAGTGAATGATAAAAAATGATGAAAATGAGCGTCCAGCTCCAAAAAAAAATAAGAAGTTTTTGGGGCTAATAAATAAAAAAAAAACAAAATGGCTCTGTAGGCAATGTAGATGTTAAATGTTTTAATGGTAAGTGAAAGAATATTGGATCTGTATATAAAACTAGCAAAGATAGGCTAATTGAAATGATATAAATTCAAGAACTTAACCTCAATTTTGTGTTGAAAAGTAGAATTAATCAATAATTTTTTGAAATAAAATTAGCGCGCATAAAATAATAAACAAACTTTTATCTTGGTAAGCTTTTTCTCACAACGATTCCGAGAGATTATGACTCCTTATTGTAATTTCCATAGATCTATCAAGTAAAATTAAGAACTATAGAAATGAAGGAAAAAATCAGAAGAGTCTATAATTATTTACATCATTTACAGGTCATTGAAACTACTAATTTTTGTTTCGGAATGATTTAAAACGAACTTAAACCTTAACTTTTTAAACTCCAGGATCAATCTAAAATCTGTTTATTTTATATTATTACTCAATTCTACAATATTAATACTTTATAAAATGACAGGATGGTGCACAAGACCATTTTCATACAGTCCGCCATTATTGCACTACAGCTTAAAAAAAATTGAACGTATCAGGATTTGATACGGTGGATATAGTCAATTCTTCAGGGAATCTGACAATTCACAAGGCGTCTTCATCGCTTATTAAAATTATTCTTTATCTAGATATTAGTTTCTTTAATGGTTACAGCTCCGAGGACTTCTTCTTCTTATTAGTATTAATTTAATTTAGTAATCATGCCGCCGTCTTAACTTTCCTTTTGTGCAAATATAATATAAAATTCTATCTATAATGTCTACAAAAAAAACTGAATAAACTCTTCCGGACTTTCCGGGAGCTGAATATTAAGAGAAAAACTTGCTTAATGACCAGGAAAATACGTAAAAAAAAATATTTCAATTTTGAAAGAAAATACTATGAGCGAGCCTATAAAACCAATAACCTATGTAGTACACCCATGGTAACTACCCCCAGGAACCTTTGCCCATGCCACTCTTGAAACTTTCGTATGAAATTTATTTTTCATTGAAATTTAAAGCATAAAAAACATTGTAAGATTGCAGAAAAGTTCCCGGCAGGCAATGTCTAATGCGGCAAATCTATGTGCGCGGGGTGTTTAAAAGGCGCTCACCGAGTCATTTTCGCTGACAGTCCTCCGCAAAAGTCTGCACGCGTGATTCTCGCAAAGAGTACGCCCCAGTTTTATAAAAGTTCATTTTTTTTCTGCCAAGTTCACCCCAAATTAGCAATTCACAATGTCTGCGTGGGAAGGCAAGAAGTACAAATTGGAGAAATCCGAAAATTTTGACGAATACATGAAGGCACTCGGTGAGAATTTTTTTTTCATCTTGGCGAATTTTTTATTCCCTCTATGTGCGGCGTTATACCTTTTCCTGCCCTCCCTAAACCGGCAGATTTATATACACATTAAATTCAGTTGAAGCAAAAAAATGAAAAGAAGACCGGAAATTTTTTTAGCGGTGCGGTGTTGATTTTTTTCGCGTCGTGAGCAATGCTGTGAACATTATTGATTTTATCGTTACTCCCAAAAATGGGATTTTTTGCGCTGAAAATTTTAGCGCAAAATATCTTTTTTTAATCTTCAGAGAATTGCCAGACATCCGGTAATTTATTCGTGTGCTGCGTAAAGTTGGTAAATTGTCTCATGAAAAACGGTCTCGAAAAGCTAGAATATGACGGGAGAGAGAGAAAAAAAACGAGTAGTTCATAATTGAATGCAAAGTGCCCCGACCATGAGGCGCAGAAAAGAAATATGTTGAATAAAGTCAAAGGAAATTGACTTAAAGTGAATAAATCAATTGTCAACTAATTCTTCGGACCTTCCACTGTCCCAGCATAACTCAATTGCTGGGGCCTTTTGATGCAATTAACACGATAAATCGCATTGAATGGGCGGGCAAACCCAAAGGGGTCAAAGGCTATTGATCGACCATGCCGGTGGCGTGATGTCATTTGGTTCATTTTGTGAAATTTTTGGCGCATTTCTCATGTGAAATTTTACACCCCTTAATTGAAATATATTTCCCCTACTTTGAAATTTTCAACCCCTTTCCACGTGTTCTTGAAATTTTCAACCCCTATCGCGGATGTCTTTGAAATTTTTAGCCCTCTTCAAATTTTTCAAGAGAATTTTTGAAATAACGGTAAAAAGGTCTTCCACCCCATGGAAGGTCGTGCAAAAGTTCTGGGAAGTGAGAGTGGAATTTTAAGAATTTTAATATGGAAATGCCGCAGACATTAATTAGCATTTTTTTCCGTGCGTCTCTTTCACATTTCTTTCCATGTCTATTGGTCAGCAATGTGGGGCAACTATTTAGATTTTTTTTTTCCATTTCGAGTTTCTAATGGAAAATTCTTTTTTAATAACGCACTAAACCTTGAATTAAAGAGAATTAAGTTGGGAATTTAGGGCTCTTCCTCAGGAACTCGATCAAAAAGATTTAAAAAAAAATAAATTCTTATAAAAAATATTATTTGATTAATATTTAATAGGGGAAAGTGGGGTTACTTAAGGACTTTTTCTTTATAAACTTTCTTAATTTCTTTACCTACCTTAAAAGATCTAAGAATTTTAAATTATTCTTCATGAGAATTTAGAAATCTTTCATCCTAAAAAAAAATCAACCAGATTTTTCATTTGGTCATTTTGGCTATTTTCTCCTCTCCATTGTGATTTCATTCTCTTTTCTCAAGTTCAAAGTCATGCCAAAGACATCGCATAAATTCTCATTTTAAAAATTATACTCCAACTCGGCATTTAATGATGCTTCTCTGCAGGTGAAGACTCTTTTTGATTTAATAAAAACTTCTAAACAACAATAATGCAAAAAAAGTTTTTGCTTAATGGAGTTTAATAAACTATTTCGCAGCAAATAAAAAGCATTAATATTAGCTAATAAAAACTCTTATTATGCACTTAAAATTAATTTGAGTTTATTGCTGTGCGAAAAATCGCGTTAAAAATGAAACTTTTCAGCAATAAATTCAAAATTCCTTCATATATGGAAAAAATAATGTAGGGGAGATGGAAGTAATGTGGACCATGCGGAGATTTTAAATAAACTCAGAGGAAGTTTAATTAAGGCGTGCTGGTAGTTTGAATAAGAAATATGCTAAAAAATCACAATGCTCTGAGGCTAAAAAAAGGAGTTTATTCATTTTGTGATTCTGAATGGGAAGTTTTCTTCTTAAAACTGGTTGAAACTTCTTTAGCCAATCTTGAAAAAATATCAAGAATCGAGAAAAACTAAAAATGTTTTCTATAGGTATCATTGGGATCAGCTAGAAAAACTAGCGAGAGACTTACAAGAAAATACAAAAGCCACTGCCCTATTTTTCCAGAATTTGTGTTTTTAGAATGCATGAAGCATATGCTTCAATGCCCTGTAGAATGTTCTATTGCGATTTTTAGGTAGAAAATTAACACCGGAGGACCGGGCAATTTTCACTTACGCGGAGGATGAAAATGGACAGCATGACCAACGGTTTTTTTTTTCAAATATTTCAAGGAAAATATCGAAGATTGCATTTGCAAAATAACTATGCGTGCATATTTTATTCAATTAACGGGGGGATTCGCGGGGATTTTAAAATATTGGTATTTATGGGTGCGCTGAAGACACAACAAACTCAAAAGAAAATAATTTATGGAGGTTTCTTCGGTCTCCTCTTCAGAACTATCACTGAGTGAGTTCCTCCACAATGTCCTCACTAGCATCATTTAAAGCTACCGCAAGCCTCAAATCCTTGTATTTGCTCATTTTAAGTATTGAATTTTCCGGAGTTTTTATGTAAAAAAAAAAGTAAACAACACTTTGACAATTGTGCAAAAGAGTATTTCGACGTGCCCGAAGATTATGAACCATATTCCTATCTTTTAACACAGGAGTACGGTTCATAATCTTCGGGCGCGTCGATTTTTTTTCAAAAAAAAACCGTTGGTCACGGTGACCATTTTCATCCTCCGCGTATAATTTCGACTTTGACCTTAATTATCTTTTAAAAAACAAAATATTTTCCGGATTTTCTTTAGCCTAACTTAAAGTAATTGAAATTCCCTACACATAGACGTGGTACTTATCACGATAGGTTCAATACATTTTAATCTATGACGATTTAAAAACTCGAAATGGACACGGTGTCCACATAAATCCTCTAAGTGTTAAAAGAGATCATGAACTAAAACACGCAGCATATGCTTTATGTACTAAATTTCCCGTTATAAGTTGGAGTGAGGGACTGATTTGCACATTTTTTTTAGCAAATTCCTTTCGAATTGTTATACTTACCTGCATTTGAAAAATGCAAATGCGATATTTAACGAAGCATAATAATTTTCAAGCCTGTTTTATATCTTTAATAAATATTAAAAAAAAAAATAAAAGTAAATGCAAACAATGACGTCATTGTTGTGCTTTTTGACATGGTTAAGATGCATAAAACATTCATGTTAGGCTAATACTCTATCGGTGATTTTTAACAAACTTAACAAAGTATGGGCATTATTTTTATGCGGATAAAAAACAGACTCATGCCGTCACTGTTTGCATTTTTAAAAGAAAGTTTTTCCCACCTGATTCTAGTGGGAAATGTGAAGTATTTTTTGTCATTTTTGATTATTATTTATTGAATAAATTCGGTAATGTAAATTTTGCGAGATTTATTCAGAAGATTAGTCTGATTTAGACCACCATTTCCCTATACAGGAAGCTCTATAAAATCTACACAAATTAACAAAATTAGGGCATAATGAATGGAAAGAAAATTCTCCAAATCGCTTTTTTTCGAGTGATTTATCTCTCCCTACACGGTGACTAATTTCTTCATGATGGATGCATTTGGTGAGCGAACAGAGGGGAGAAGGGGGCTCTGGGGAAAGGTCATCTATCATTTTCTAACGCTCTCTATATCAATTCAATGGTCCCACAGGCAAAGTCCCTCCCAAATCGATGGACTTCTTATCACATTCAAACGTTATCAGCGAAAGTTTCTTTTAGCGCACCCAAAGATTGACCTTTTTGGTGGACTTCCAAGTGGAAACTTTTCTTTCGTCTCGAAGATTTTTTTTTTCATTTTGGAAATGTATTTACCACCCAATTTACCGGCACAAAGCCCCCATGGATTAACTCCACCCAGCTCCACCCCAGAGAGAGATCAATGGTTGTCTGATAAAGAAAAATCCTCAAGCCATTTCCTCGGCGAGCATTGCATAACGGGGGCTTTGAGATAAAAGAAAAAAATGTCGATGTTTGAAGGAAAAATTATCGCGGAAAGTTTATTTACTGCTGTGAGTCTCTCGGTATGGGTCTATAAATAAAAATATCTTCACTTTCACGCCAAACCAGATAAGACCGACCAGCCAGAGTAATGTGATCTTTCTGCAAGAAGGAAAAATGCTGCACATTTGTGAGATTTCTTTCCGCCTTTGCGTGGTTGCGTGACCACCATTAATGACCAATTCAGATATGTTGCTGTTGCTGTACACACGCTCCTGCAGTTAGTTTTTCCAATGTGACGACAATGGGATGAGCATCAAAAGCATAATTGCAGCATGTAAAACATGTGTTTTGAGTCATTTCCCCTCCCTTATGGGCTAACAAATTATTCAATTTTCTTCCATATTCCGCTTTTTCTCCCCATTTCATTGTAAATTTTGCACATTAAATTAGAGGGGGAATCGCCATGCTGATTTATTGATGCATTTTTGCACTAAACAACGACTACACCACCTCATTATGTGGAGAACGTGTTGAGCAAGAACATAATTATGTGTTTGATTTTATAATGGACGTAATAAGGCAATAATTCGGTCAACTTCCCCACATTTTTGTATGGGAATTTCAATTTTTTTTTAACTGCTATACGGTTAAATTGTGTTCTATGCAAATGCAATCATTTTTACTTTCTTTTGAAAATGAAAAGTATTTATTAAGTCCAAAGATTTTTTTAGGCCCAAAAGGACTCTCTCTCTTTCTTCAAATTGCTATAAAATCAACATCCAGCGCCCTCACGATCCATAAACATTCGTGTTTGGATCTCATTCATAGTCGATATGTAGTTTTTGCTATAAAAAAATTTTTTGGCCATTTTATTTTTTATAAAAAAATCTGCTAATAAATGCTATAAAATTGCTATAAAAACAGAAAACAGCGCCTCATCTTTGGCAAACTCCTGCAACGGTGAATTTTGAAAGTTTATCATTTTATAGTTATCCCCATAATTAAAAAATAAAGCTCAGAAACTAAATAGAGCAAAAAATGGTTAACTTTCAAAATTCATCACCAAAAGGAAAAATAAGGACGCTATTTGTCAATTTTATAGCAAATACTGACCGATTTAAATTATGGGTTTTTCTTCTATTTTTAAATTTTTTTAAACAGGGCCGGATGTCTTTTTGACATCCACACAGCCTAAATTATAGTTTATCCCAAATAGCTATAAAATTCTGAGCTTTCACAATTCACCACCACAAGTGTTTTACAGGAAAGGAGGGAACCGACTATGTATTAATTTTATAGCAAATAGAAGGTCAATCTAAAAAATGTTCAAAATTGACAATTAAAAATTACATAAAAAAATAAAAAAATCTCACCGGGTCAGATTTAACCAAAGCTCCCCTATAAGAAAACGAATTAAGAGAAAATTTTTCACTTCCTTTTTTTTCTCCAGCTAAACGCCCCCTTTCAATTTAAATGCCAAAAATAAATAAATTTGTAAAAAAGACAAGCAAAGCATTCCTCGATGGCCTTGGACCACGCGTGGAGTCTGAATGCATTAAAAATTCCAATCTTGAGCGCATCTGCACAGACAAATAAATCTTTAACGATTCGTTTTCTTTCTTTTTTCTTTGGGGGATTCTTTTACAGGTGTCGGTATGGTTCTGCGCAAAATGGGCAACACTGTGACACCAACAGTGGAGCTGGTTAAGAATGGTGATGAATACACATTCAATACAACATCCACATTCAAGAGCACCACCATCAAATTCAAGCTTGGCGAGGAATTCGAAGAGGAGACCGTGGATGGGCGTAAAGTGAAGAGCGTGTGCACAATGGACGGTCCCAATAAGCTCGTGCACGATCAGAAGGGTGAGAAGCCAACGGTGATCATTCGTGAGTTCACCCCAACTGATCTCACTGCCGTAAGTTTTCCGCCATTTTGTTTTTTTTTAATAAGATTGATCAATTAAGAAGAATTTCTAATGAAAAAAAAATCTCTTTAATTTTGCAGACAATGACTGCTGGTGACGTTAAATGCGTTCGCTACTACAAGGCTGTATAAAGATCATGCTCGTAGCAGTCAATGAGGGAGGGAGGAACCCACCATTAGAGATTTTTTTTGCTTTAAAAAGAAAATTCTCAAATCCTCCCTCGCAAAAATAAATGCAGCACCAAAAAACTCAATTTCTAAGCGCATCTTTTCTAATCACTTTTGCTAATTAAATAAAATAAAGCATCACTTTCATCTCACGAGAACATTTTTCCACGTTTAAAAAAAAACTAAACGTAATGCCGAAGACCCGGGAAAAGTAATTTATCCACCACGATGGAATCGATGAGGATGATTTTTTTCCACAAAAATTACCACATTTATACATTAAATAGAAAAATGTACAGAAAGTGAAGAAAACATTAAAAAGCATTCCAAAAATAAATTAAGAACTTTTTGATTTTCTTTTTTGGTCATTTTTTAACCCTTCCATTGCCAGGAGAAGTAGGTGAGTGACCCCAGAGGTCTGGTTTTGTGTTATTTTACAAAAATTCTGAGGGGTATGGAATTAATATGAAAAAAAAGTTTCCTGGTTATCTGAGAAGTTTATTTCAAGGCGATAAGATCAGAACGAAAATTCTTAATAAAAATGTAAAGAATCTGAATTCAAACTTACTTGCTTTTATTTTTCATGGAAATTCTCATTTTTCCCTAGAAATAGAAGAACAAAGCTTTGAATCTACAATTTACTGATCAATCACAAATCCTAAAATGCAAAAATAATAATTTTCGTGCTGATAAAATATCATAATATCGGAAAAAAAATATTCTCCTTTTTGACTGTTGAGGTGTTGAGGTTATGTTTAGAAATTGTCTCAAAAATTCTAATCAAAAACAGAAGAAAGGAAGAAATCTTATTAGAGTTTTCCAAGAAGTCAAAAAAGCTTATTAGACTGAATGAATTTCCTTAATTTGCAAAAAAAAAATTAATGGGGCCGCTCATACCCCTTGGCAATGCGCGTGTATTTTATCCATAGCGTTCAAAAGGTTAATCTGCTGCTGAGGATAGCTTATCCCTTAGCCAAAGGGATAATCTGTGGGTTAATTAAATAATTTTCAAGAGGAATTAGCTGTGGTTTTATTGTCTTATCAGCTAAAGGTAATTTTGTTGTTCTTTCAGTCTTCATGTGATTGATTAAACTGGATTAAGCAAGGGTAAGAGATTTTACTTGGAATGATGTACCTTCATGGAAAAATATTAAAAATGAATTAACTAAGAATTAGTTTTTAATTTACTGAAAAATAAATCTTCTTAGCCCATCTCTGCCGCGTCTAGAATAGCCCAGGAGGAATAGAATAAAAATATCGTGAAATCTCAGAAAAATTCTGACTTGCCCAAATTTTGCATTATTAAAGTTAAGTAATTAGTTAAAAAAAAAACTTTTTTATACTCACTAAATCTTTTGATTAAACACGAGCTTAAAATATTTTTTATACAAATATTTTCTTTAAATTATTTAAAAAGAATGGTGCAAAATTTGGTCATATAGGTTAATTTTTATGAGGCTCAGGGATATTCTTATCTATTTTTCTCTGGCTAAATTGGAATGAAACTTTCAGAAAGATCAGAAATTATAATTCTTGCTAAAGAAAATGTTTCTGAAATATCTTGATTTTTTTAAAAGATCTCTGTATTCTTTGTATGAGATGTTTTTCAAAATTCTCTTTGTTTTTCGAAGATCATTACTACAAATCATCAAAATTTATTCAGTAGATATTTTTTTTTATAATAAAGAAAAATAAGATTCAAGATCACTGAAAAAATGGCGGAGATGGCGTCCTTTTTCAAAACATAAATAATTGATTTTAAACGCTTATAAAGCTTATAAAACAAATTTTTACTGAATGAAAATATTAATTAATTAATTAAAAAATAAATTCTCAAGCAGATATAATAAAAAAATGAAATTAAACACCCTAAAAACTCTTTCTCATCGATAATTTTGACGTCATTTCCTCCCAAAAATCTTACCAGAATTTCTACTTATTAAAAAATTCTTTCCTTTTCCACTCATTTCATTTGATTAAAACTTCATAAAAATATTCCTCAAAAAAAAGTAAAACTCATTCTTCTTATCACTCCATCCCCCTACAGAGCATTATCACATTTGAGGTGCACTCAATTATCTGGGCTGTAAAGAAATCTCTGATAAAGTCAACACTCAAAGATTGCGTCTAATTTATGATGTGTTGGTTTATTCTATCGCAAAATAAAATAATTTTTATCTTAATTCTCGTTAAACCTTAATTTTTTTTATCTGGAGGAAGATTTACCAACATAAATCGTAGGTAGGTATATATTTTATGCTAGCCCAAAAGAAACCCCCTCAGTTGATCTTATCTTGACACAATTTCTCAATAAGAAACTTTCCAGTAGCCTCGATATTGTTTCTTGTACGATAATTCTGGGAAGATTAGAGAGAGAAAAAAACTTCCAGAGGCGTAGTTAAGAGTCTATTCAACGGGGGGGGGGGGGGGGGGGTGTATGTATTGAGAAATCGTTTAGAATTTAATTAAAAGAATAAAGTCCTTTTTCATGTTTTATTTCACATTTTATTCTCCAATAATTAAACTCGTATTAGAAGAAGTATTTGAGTCATTTGAATTTTCATCCATTTCATGTTTAACTGGAATAATAATTCTGCAACAACAATAAAAGAAGCTTTAATAAAAAGAACTAAAAAAAATTTTAAATTATTCTTACTTGTCCTTGGAATCATTGTGATAACCTTCAACATGCCTCCAGAGATCTTCTTCCCTTCTAAACACATATTTGCATTTCTCACATTCCAATTGTTTGTGGATCTTAACGTGCTCCTTGAGATCCTCCAGATTTTCATAAATCTCTTCACAGATTGTGCATGAAATTGCTCCAACTGAAAAATGTTCAAAATTAAGGAGTTTATGCACTTTTAGGTTCTCTTGAGAGAATATATTAAAAAAAATCGAAAGCTGTTCTAAAGAACAAAAAAATGTTAGAAAAAAATTAACAAAGATCTACCGAAAAATTGCATAAGCCCATAACCCCATAAGCCCAAAATGCCTAATTGTAGTTTATTTTATTTATGCATGAAGCAAATGCACTAGTGCTTCATTGAATATTATTGATATTAATTGAAGCATTTTTTTTTTAGAATTTTATTTCAATTTTAACTATGAGTCGATTTGTTCAAAAATATTGTTTTTCTTTAAATTTTCTATAGTGATATTAATAAAAGAAATCAATTTTGCCACTTTTTCTTGCTACACACCTTTCGCTTCATTGCAGTTCTTCGAGTTCTTCACTCATTTTTGCATTTAAATTGATTTATGACCATTTTATTATATTTTTTATTTCATTTTTCAGCTATTAAGGGTTAAAATTTGTTGTTGTTGTGGGGGTTGAAGCGCGCGGCGGCTAAACGGCCATATGCGGGGTTAAAATTTGATTGAATGATAATGAGCAAATGCTTTATGTAAAAGAAAACATTCAAATTTAACATACAATAGGGGCGTAATTCTTTACATTTTCCCTTAAAATTTTTACTAAAAATCTTTTTTGGTGTTTCTTGCTTTTGGGGATTTTTTTTTTGATTTTCTAGAATTTAAATTAAAAAAAATCAAATATTCCTTTTAGATCATTTAGATTATAAGACAAGAAAAATCTTCTAAAGAACAAAAATCAGTTCAGGAAAGTCAAAGCAAATCCGGATGTTTCACTGAAATTGTCTGGAAAAGATTTTACCCAAAATTGCATAAACCACGCCCCCATTGTAGTTTATTTTCTTATTTTTTTTTACATAATGCAAAACACTTTTTTGAAAATATTTTAATTCTTCTTAGTTTTAATTTCTTGAGCATATATGTATGTATATAAAAATAATTAATTGAATCATTGAAGCATATGCTTCAAGCTATATAAATAAGTATTCAAACAAATGGGCGTGGTGTACTGATTGTGAAGTGTTCTACTCTCATATTTTATCTTCATAAATTTTAAAGGAAGCACCAACGCATATGCTTCATTTGAAAAACAAAACGTTCGATGAGGGCGAACTTTTACACAATTTTATCCTTTTTAGCCAAGTTTTTAGCCTTCTTATCTAATTCTATGTTAAAAGTGAAAGTCTATTTGGTTTATTTTGCTCCTTAACACCTTTAAAATATTATTTTTGTCATCTTGAAATGATAACACAAAATGAATAGACTCCTTTAAATATTTAAGAATTTTTCTCTTACAGATTCCTTTGAAATTCTTGAGCTTTTAAAGCGATTTTCAAGACGATTGATGCATTAAATTGATAAAGAATGCTTACCTTTGACCTCCAGGGGTAGCCCTCGGTGGAATTTCTCAAAATGAACCATCAGAGCTCCTCTATTTTTGGCTTCCTTCCCACAATGGATGCATTTTTGGGCCTCTGAATGGGTTTTTCTGTGATAATTCAATCCCCTTCTCTCACGGAATGTCTTCCCGCACGTTGGGCAGGGAAAGGATTTCTTTGCTGTGTGTGTCTTCACGTGATTCGTGAGATTGGACACTGTTGTGAATTTCATCCGGCAGTACGTGCACTCAAATGTCCTTGTAATGTCGTGTGATGTTAAATGCTTCATCAGGTCCATTTTTCGCATGAAAACTTGATTGCACTGACCACAGGGGAATTGGCTGAGGGAGGACTCCACGACGGAGCATTGTGGGGGCTCCAGGATACCTTGCCTTGTGTGGACGATGAGGTGTTGTTTGAGCCTCCATCGATCGGGGAAAACTTTGGGGCACACTGGGCATGCATTTTCCTTTGCTGCGTGATCTTTCATGTGCACAGAGTAGCTCTCACGTGATCGGAGAATCTTCCCGCAGACGCTGCAGGGGAGTAATTGGGTCCGATGACGATTCATGTGCAGCGTGATTGAGGGTTTCTGCATGAAGATTTTATTGCAATGAGCGCATTGGTAGTTTATCTCTCCCACCACTGATGCTGCTGTTGCAACAGTTGTGGATTCCAGAACACGATGGAGCCTGAAATAATGGAGAAATTGTTGGAAGATTGGCCAAATTAACAAGGAAAAGGCTTCCTGTACTTGCGACAATTGTGATTCCGATGGTATTGAAGCCCCTTTTGTGTCTTGTAGCACCTCCCGCAGGTTCTACATTGATAATTCCTCCCTTCATCGTGTACCTTCATGTGCTGCTTCAGGCACTGCTCATCCCGGAAGGTCTTTCCGCAGACAAAGCATGGAATATCCTGACTCTCCATGTGTACCCTCAAATGATTCTTCAAACGACCTTTACTACTTAGAATCTTCAAGCATTCCATGCATTGGAATATCCTCTCCTCCCTGGCCTTCTTCCTTGCGCATTGAGATTGAATTTTAATACTTTGGGAGCTTCCTTGGGAAGTTCTATAAGCAGAAAAAAAGATCTGAAAGTTCTGAAAGGACATATCCTGGCCAAATCCTTACTCTTCTTTAACAGGAAGCTCTGAGATTGCTACATTCTCCTCCACTTCCGTTATCACGTATTCCTCCTTCACAAATTCTTCCTTTACACCTCCGTGAATCCCATAGTAGAGGATTTCATCCTCTTCCCTTTTTATATCCTTTAAGTCCATATTTTTCTGACTAGATGGACTGGGATTAAGGATTAATCTCACAATAGGGAAGCTAGAGCAACCTCTGCCCCATTTAGACGACTTTAGACAGGATCTCGTCGAATACTCGTCGAATTTCAACCTCTGTCGCGCATGCCGTCCGGAAAATCTCTGACCAAGACTAATTTTCGTTTGAGAATATCACGTGAAAATGCCCAGATTCCCTTTTTTGCGTTCCTGGCAGGATTTTGCAGCAACAACCTTCCTGGCAGCAGCAATTCCCATTACATTTTGGTTTGAAATCTTCATCGTACTCCCGGAGGTATTCCCATGGGGGACATTCCTCAATAGCCTGCACTTCCTCGCTGGGCTATTCCTCCTGTACAACATTCTTGGCAATTGGTTGGCCGTCATGCTGACCGACACGAGTATCCGGGGACAAATTATCCAACCCCCAAGTGATCCCAATGTGGCCAGAGAGAAGAATTGGAAGCTCTGCAGTGTCTGCGAGTGCTGGCAACCACCACGAAGTTGGCACTGCAAAACATGCAATGTTTGCATCATTAAACGTGATCATCACTGCCTCCTGACCAGCTGCTGCATTGGCCATCGGAATCACCGGTACTTCATGCTCCTGCTCTTTCATCTCTTCCTCGCCACCGGCTACTCAGCCATCTACAACACGTACTTCATTTGGTTCCTGCACGGCCCTGAATTCACCACATGGTTCTCCTTTGTGCAGATTGTTTTCCCCCTGGCGTGGCTCCTCGTGGACACATCCACTAAGCAATACTACCTCGTAATCTACGTCATTGGGCTCCTAGGGGCGCTCTTTGTGGGTGTCCTGCTGTACTACCACACGCGCATCGTGCTTCAGGGTGCCATTGTGGCGGAGCACGAGAAGAAGGTGCGGAAGTACGATATGGGCAGGGAGAGGAACATTGAGAATGTCCTCGGGACACGTTGGCGCCTTGTGTGGCTGTCTCCGTCAATTCAGAGCCCCCTCCAGCATGACGGGGTCAACTGGGAAGTTATCCAAGAGGGCAAGGACAAGTAAAACCTCCGTAAACAAGTCAGTATTTTTTTTTATTTTAGTGCAATTAATTTTTTGTTCTGGGACGTGTGATCTCACCAATAAAGTGTGTCTGTGTATCTTGAAATTCCTCTTTTTTTGCATCCTGAACTTCCCGTAATCCTCCGGATCCTCCAAAATGTTCGAAAATCCGCTTCCGGACAGCTCAAACCGTCGTCATTGGGGTAAGTTCAGCAATTTGGGCATTATGATTGATAATTTCCTGCGTCAGGGAATGATCCAGGACACCAATTTTCAAATCCATCTGCAGAATCTCCTCACGAATCTTCACAATTGCCTTCTTGATGTTAATCAAGGGGCTCCCATCGCTTGCAATTGACGTCCCCCTCTGCTCCATTTGCATCTTAACTGTCTCAATTTCAGACAAAATCCCCGCCAGCTCACGCTCCTTGGTGGCTTTCTCCGCGTCAACCTCCTCAATGGCTGCCGTGAGGTGCTTCAGCTCAACCGAATGGCTTCGGTATTGCCCAATTAGGGGCTGAAGTTCGGCATTTAGGTGCTTCTCGCGACTCTCAATCTTCTCCATTACATGCCCAATGCCCGCTTGGAGCTTCTTCAGTTGCGCATCTGTGTCCATTGAGGCCTGGAAGGTAAAACAAAATTCCCTTTGGCTTGCTTAGCCTACTTTGATTTGCTTTAGCCTACTCGGCCTACTCTGTTCTTGCACCACTTTACCTGATCAATGGTGCTCCGGTAGGTCTTCATCTGCTCTAGATGTGCCCGCCAATCACGCGGGTCACTCTTCACGACAATCTTCAGCTGTGGCATTACACGCTCCAATTCCAGCCTAAAAGAAAATCACTTAAATTCATTTCCGGACATTCCCGGAAGAGTTTATCCGGGAACCCACCGCCAATTCTCCGTGGCAGCAATACTGTCTGCTCGGTAATTTTTTAGATTAAATCCCGCCGTTGTGGCGTCACGATTCTTCGTGGCACTTCCGGTGAGATTGAGATTGAGCAAATTATTCTCCTCGTCGCTGTCCTCAGAGGCAGCCATTAGGGCATTCTGTTCCTCCTCAACCTTCTCCAGAATTATCTCTGAATCATTTTCAATCATTTCCGTCACTGTATCCTCTTCCTGGACAGTTTCGGGGCGCTTCAAGTGAACTTTGGCCACTTTGAGAGCCTGCGTGGCCAGGGAATCGAGGATAAAGACACAAATAGGACCAGCTCCTTGGATTAGTTTATTTGAAGGAAAATCCGTTGGGATGTCCTGAAAAATAAAAAAATCCTCCGGATATTTTGGGGTATTTCTTCTGGACATTTTTGGGTATTTCTTCTGGATATTTTTGGCCTTTTTTTGGACATTTTTGGGTATTTCTTTTGGATATTTTTGGGTATTTCTTCTGGAAATTTTAGGGTATTTTTTCTGGACATTTTTGGGTATTTCTTCTGGACATTTTAGGGTATTTTTTCAGGACATTTGTGGGTAATTCTTCCGGATATTTTTGGGTATTTCTTTTGGATATTTTTGGGTATTTCTTTTGGATATTTTTGGGTATTTCTTCTAGATATTTTTGGCCTTTTTTTGGACATTTTTGGGTATTTCTTTTGGATATTTTTGGGTATTTCTTCTGGAAATTTTAGGGTATTTTTTCTGGACATTTTTGGGTATTTCTTCTGGACATTTTAGGGTATTTTTTCTGGACATTTTAGGGTATTTTTTCAGGACATTTGTGGGTAATTCTTCCGGATATTTTTGGGTATTTCTTTTGGATATTTTTGGGTATTTCTTTAGGACTTTTTGGGTTTTTTTTTTCAGGGAATTTTTGGGTACTTTTTCTGAGCATTTTTGGGTATTTCTTCTGGACATTTTTGGGTATTTCTTCCGGATATTTTTGGATATTTTTTCCGGACATTTATGGGTATTTCTCCCAGACAATTTAAGAACATACAAAGAGCTAGAAAGAGATTTTCTTACCATTTCCTGGAGGATTTTAATGATTCTCGCAATGGTGGCACTGGGATCATCAAATTCCTGAGGCTGCTCAAATTGATGACCCAACTTCCGCATTAGCCAGGCACAGATGGATGTAAACATGAAGAATTGCTCTCCGGGATTTGTGGACTTGGCAAAGTACATCCTATTTGGTGGTTTAATCTTCAATTCACGCACCAGGAGACGATCATAGTTGAGGAGTTTCAATTTATCCATCAAATCATCCACTTGGAATGTAATATTCTGCCCTGTTCCCATCTGTTCACGCTCCAGAACACCTGAGAAGTCACTCTGACTCATCTTTTTGTGTATTCTAGATTCCTGAGAGGAATGAGAACTGCAAGAAGTTAGGGAGAGGCAGGATTTTCACAGCTGTGATAAATCAATAGGTGCATATGGTCTGGTTTGTTTGTCCTCCAAGGAGTTGCCATGGCATCCTGAGATTTTTGAAACTTTTTACAGGTTATGTTAAAAATTCACAATTTCCTTGCCAAATTCTTCAGGTTTTGTATCTTGTGCATCTTTTGGGACTATAAAGGCCATCAAGGATGCCTTTCCTTCCGTTTTGAAGCATTTTCTTAAAGATTTATAGAGTTATCCTGAGTTCAATGCCCTCCACAGGTGTGTAAACAATAATAAAGAACCTAAAATCCTAAATTAAGGTCACAGGCACCTAAAATGTCAAATTGTGGTGAAAGTGGTGAATAAGATTTTATGAAGAAAACACAAAAAGTTTCCGGAAATTCAAGGATTAAAAATCATTAAGAAGAGATCTTCTTTCCTGGTCAAACTTCCTTGACAGCATCAGTGAACAAGACGATCCGGGATGTTGCTCTGAAGACTTCAATAAAAATTTAGAATAAGAAGCAGCAGAAAAGGAAAGTTGAACATTTCCTGCGCCCTCCCAAGGCGCGCTAGGACGTCATGACACTCGTCCACAGGGCCCTCTTCACGTGGTTCATTGTCCTCGTATTCCTCATCCTCCTCTGCCTGCGCCTGGAGACACGGACACATTGGAATTGGTTCGTGGTCTTCATCCCTCTGTGGATTTTCGATGCAATCCTCCTCATTTACGTGCTGATAAAGATTGTGACAAAGTGGCGGAACTTGACACGCCTCAAGGAGCTCCTCATTCAGTATCAGAGCTACATTTGCACCGTTCTCCTGAAGATTGCCATTCAAATTATGATTTGTCTGAAACTGGAGTATCCCCTGTTGGAGCTATCCATCTTCACTGTGATGATCCCCATTTGGATTCTCCTTCCGGCTACCATTGGGTACGTTTTTATGCACATGGTGAGAGCTAAATGAACCCAGAGAAATTTTGTTATTTATGAGTTTTAATTAAAAGCTATTTAAATAAGAAAAAAAATGTTTCTGATGCTTTTGAAGTCTGAACAGGAAGTTCAGAGTAGGGCACCGAAAAATCGAACTTTTCAATGCTTCGAAGTGTTGAAAAAAAAATCGAAGCACTGCAAAAGAACTGCTTCGTTTTTAAAATGCTTCGATTATTCGAATGAATGCCGCCATATTGGCACAAAGTGTTTTATCAATATAACTCGAGAACGGCTTGACCAATTTTGATCATCTTGGTATCAAATGAAAGGATTTGAGCCCGAGTTGATCAAAATCGGTCAAGTCGTTTTCGAGTTATTGTCGATTTTCAGTGAAAAATTGTGGTGGCCATATTGGCTAAACCGCTTGACCGATTTTCGAAAATGAGGTATTGTTGGAAAGCTCTTAATGGCCCCTACAACATATCAAAATCTCAGATTTTTAGCTATTACAAAGGGGTGAGATATAGGCAAAACAAAATTTGGGGGTTATTCAAAATGGCGGATGGATTTGACCTTATAAGGGAGTTATCACACTTAAGCTCTAAGCGCTTGATGCTTAAGATTTTACATGTGACAAAACGAGAAAACACAGCATTGTTGTCTCTCTCTTTCTCACATAGAGGTTATGATGCTCAAGCACTTGGAGCTTAAGTGTGATAGCCCCGTAAGAATGTTTTCCGTTTTCCAGTCGATATTTAAGCTTTGCTGTTTAAAGCTTGCAAGGGGATGGTTTAACCTCATTTTCAGTGAAGAAAAGTCACTTTTTGTTGAACAAAATATATGAGGAATTCTCGAATCTCGCTCAATCTCGACCGATTCCCGAGAAACACTTTAACTTTTTTTATATTAATAATGTTATTTCGATGATGAGAAGGGATCAACCGAGAGCTAATTAAATGTACTTTCGATTCCAAGTGGAATTGTGCAAACTGATCCCTTATTTTGATCGGAAGAACCTGCTGCCTCACTAAAAGTACTGATTTCTCGGGGTTGGGCATCCCCCTGAACGCTTGTCTCTATCACCGTTCTCTCGCAATTTAAGGTTAAACCACGGACCCTAATTCGTGCTCATCCCAAGTTTGAGCCCGATCTGACGACTTTCGATTTTGCTCGGTATACAAAAGCTGTGCCTGACTGTAAGAAACTTTCTTTTTTTTTCCTTAAATTCTCTTCCTCTTAATTTTTATTCTCAAACAATCTCCTCATCATCTGTATCAACAAGAGCATTCTTGGGCTTAAGATGGTTCTCCTCTACTTCTAAATTCTTGTAGAAATCATGATGAATATTTGGGATGTAGTTTGCTGCACAGAGAAACATCAGATCTTTGTATTTTTCCCGCGAAATTGGCCACAGAGTCCTCCTGGCAGGGGGAAGAAGCAGCGTCCTCATGCTTGGTTTCCTCTCCATCCCGGCTGCAGTGTCCTCCCTTGCTTCTGTAGCCACACGGAGGGTTTTGTATGTCTCCTCATCGTGGAATGTGTATCTGTACATGAGAATCCCAGGGCTGTTGTGGGATACTGTGACTTGCCGCACGTCATTCCAACGAATCTCCACACCTTCGTCATCCTTCCGCCCCAGGAGGGCATCCTCGAGGAGTCGACAATCAAGGAAGTCCTCCAGATTCATTTCGTAGACATTTTTGAAGGCATCCTGAATGATTAGATTCCACTGTGCTGGGATGTGGATGCGCCTGTCCTTCTTCACCTTCTCCATGGCTACGCGGATGTAGTCGGCATTTGTTGATGTGTGCCCACGTTCGAGGAATCTGTGCGTTATTGACACCCCCAAGTGCTTGGAGAGCCACGAGTAGATGACAAAGACAATGTGATCCTCATCACGGGCAAAGGTGGTGTCGCTCCAAAAGAGAAATTCATCCTGACCACGTAATTTCCTTTCACGCACAAATTTAATCAGGACGCTTGCTACGTCATTGCCTCCCCTTCGTCCCAGGGTTTCATCCCACATGTAGCAGGAAGCTTCCTGGGAGACAAGGTCGAATACTGTGAAGGTGAAGACAGCTAGCTTCTGTTTGAGATGGAAGATTTCTTCTGTGGACGTGGGGGCAAAGAGAAGAGGTTGGAAGGTTAAAATGCCCGCAAAGACATTCCGTTTGGCGTCTGCTGTGACGGTGTCTTCCCTCAGGAGTACCTCAGTGGTGCCTTTGTGGAAGAAATGCTCACGATATGTCTCCAATTTGACTTGTCTCTCAGATGGTGGGAGGATTTCGTACGTGAAGCATTCCGTGCATGTTTTTTCCCCGAGACAGGATTTCCCATTAATATTGAAGATGAGATTGTAGTAATCCCGATACTGTCGCAGTGTTGCTGGTCTCACTTCTGAATCCACCAAACTCATCTCGTACATTCGATGCATCTGTGCCACGGACAAGCTTCCCTCCAACGGTGGTTGGCTGAAATTCCGCGGCAGGAAATCTGGGTTAATGCGCGGGAAGCTGCCAATATGATGAATGACCGATTGCTTCGTGGCCTTCTCCTCGTCCGTGAGGAATCTCGAACGGAAGCCATTGATCTTCCCACGTTTATCCGTAGCATTTGTCTCTGTGCGCTTCTGCATGGCTGTCTTTACGCGCTGATGACTTATTGACAGTGTCTGAAGGAACATTTTGGCGCAGACTTTAATCAAATCCTCCTGCCCATTCATCAGGTAGTACTTCACGGAACCCTGACGTTTCCGCCCACGAACTTGAACACTCTTTATGGGGACAAGCTCACACAGGCTATTAATGAATGCCCACTCCTCTTGAGCCCCTTCGCACTCCTTGAATGCCTCATAGTTCTTCCGACGCTCCTCTTCGCTAATCTTCTCCCAACACTTATTGCGACACGAACTCTCACACGTTTCCCCCATTAGCCGCGATGGGAAGCAACCAGTTTTACTATTGGAGCGTTTCTTCTTAATCTCATGGAAGGCCATATGTTTGGTTAGTTTCCGGTGTGCAGGGAAGGCCATTGGGCAGTGACTACACTGAAAGGATTTCCCGGAAATGTCCTCTCGACGACTTTCCGGGCATTCTGTGTCGGTCAAACTGAAAAAAAACTTTTCTCAGTCTGATTTACAGAGATTTTTCAATAAAACTCACCCATCGATGGGATCTTGGGTAACTTCCTGGTCATCCTCATCACTCTCCTCAATCTCATTAACTGAACAATCCACGAAGATTTCCTCAAAATCTCCTGAATTTTCCATTTTCTTGCAAAAGGAGCAAAAGGAGAGAGAATTCGCTATTGGAAAGTTAAGTGTGGTGAATTTTTTTGACTCTAGTGGTGAATATGATGAAAATCGTCTAAAAACCCCACTCCTTTGCAAAAAAACGTCAACAATATCAGCTGATTTTTTGTTGTTGTTGTTGTAAACAAAGTGGTGAATATATAGATTTTGATTGATAAACAACAAAGACGCTAACATTTCATTCCTCCCACTTGCATCACTTCCATTCGTAGAAAAACCGCCCAAAAGTCACAAAAGAATGGAAATAAAGACTGAAAATGAGAATTTGTTGGATTATTCAATTGTTAAAAGTGAATATTCGCTTCAGGAAATTCAGGAAAATAACATTTTAGCTGCTGTTGAAGTGAAAGATGAAAATGAAATCAAGGAAGAACCCGAAGAGTAAGTTTTTTTCCTCAATTCTATGAAAGATTTTCACTAAAATACCTTCAAAAATTTCAAATTTCAGACAATTTAAAGTTGAGGAAGAAGCAAAAACACCTCCAGATGCTGATCCAGAAGATCCTGAGTCCTTCAATATTGATGAATCTTTGGCAGTAGTGCTGTCAACAAAAGGAGCGAATGAAATTTTTCCTTGTTGCGTTTGCGGGGAGACTTTTAAGAATGAACGACAAACTAGGCAGCACATTAGGACGCATTTTAAGAGTTGGGGCTCCCTCAAGTGCCGAAAATGCGGGAAAGTCTTCAAGTCTCAGTACAATTTAACGTATCACAATCTTGTTGTTCACAGCAGGTGAGTTTTATGCTTAATTTAAATTAACATTGCACTGAAACTCCGCCTTGTCATTTAAAATAAAAAGAAGAAGAATCAATATGTCAGAAGGAAGCTCTCTGATTGGCTGACAAAATTCCTGGCAAAGTGATTGGCTTTAGGGGCATTTCCGGAAGTTATTTTTTAAACTGATTTTCATCATTCTCTCTATTCAGGATGAGGGAAGCAGAAGTAATGGGCAGGAAGTACACGTGCAAGGACTGCGGGAAGGGTTTCTACTCCAAAGATCGCTACGAGAAGCACCTCACAGTTCACAGCAATGTGAGGAAGTTTCAGTGTTCGCTGTGCTCGAATAGTTTCAAGCTTGGCCTCTCCCTGGATCAGCACTTGAGGTTTGCCCACAGCTCTGAACGACCCTTCTCATGTACCGTATGCCCTGGAACCTTCAAGTACAAACAGGGCCTCATGCAGCACATGAAATCTCACGAAAGGAAGCTGTCTTTGGGATCACTTAGACCCTGTCTTCCGGAAAAAACTGAAGGAGAGGGAATTAACGGTCAGATCTCCATTAAATCTGAAGCAAATTAACGCAGCAGTGCTGCTAATTTAGAGGAATCACCGGAAGTACGATTAAGTAAAACCAAAAAGGGAAGGAATTAATACATCACTTGTTAGCTCTGCTAGTCCTACAACCAGTTAATGAAAAAAAAAAACTTAAGCACAGGGGCCAGAAGAAGTCCAGACGAGGGCAACTTGAGATTTGAACACTTTGTGCTTCCCGGAAAGTGCCGTAAGTGGCTGGAAATTGTGCAGTCACCCTTCTCATTTCATCAGGAAGTTTCTTTTCAACAATTTGCTGATTCTTGATTTCATTTAAGGGTCCAAATCTATCCATTTACAGAGTTTATAGAAATGCTTCTAGCAACTGCAAAAGGAGTCTCTTTACATGGACAGATTTTGACCCCTAAATGAAATCAAGAATCAGCAGGATGTTGAAAAGAAACTTCCTAAGATCCTTTAGAAACTTCCTGATGAAATGAGAAGGGTGACTGCACAATTTCCAGCCACTTATGGCACTTTCCGGGAAGCACATCCAACAAAAAAGGAGAATGTTCAAAAAGTATGCAAACTTCAAGCTGCTCCAGATGGGACGGGGATGAGCAGAAATTTATTATTTTACATTAAAAAGGAATTAATTTAGAAGATTTTCTCGTAGAAATTGGTGTTTGCCTTCGAAATTTTCTTTTGAAAAAATAAATATTGACTAATTTTTCAATTAAAGGACGTTTTTGTTTGAAGGGGATCTCCAATGTTTCCATTTTTCTTAAAGTTTTTCTTAGAGTTGTTTTGTTGAAGTGTAAGAAAATCGATTTTCACCATTTTAGGTGCGACGCCATCTTGTAATTTTCCGATTTTTCCAATAGAACTGCCTTACAATGCAAAAGTAGGTTTTTCTCAGAATCTACTAGATGGATTTTGATGGAGTAAAAAGCAAATCGACGCGCCCGAAGATTATGAACCATACTCCTGTGTTAAAAGATAGGAATATGGTTCATAATCTTCGAGCACGTCGAAATGAAAAAGGAAATACCAATGCAGATTTTGCTGGAACAGAATTTTGAATTTTCATTCTGGGGCTGAGAAAAATGGAGAAACGTCAAAAAATCGATAACAAAAATCACATTTTTCTCATCTACAGAGTGGAAATTCAAAAATCTGTTCCACAAAAGTCTGTATGGGTAATTCCTCTTTCATTTGCTTTTTACCCCATCAAAATCCATCCAGTAGATCCTGAGAAAAACCTCCTTTTGTGTTTTAGGGTAGTTAGTTTGATTAAAATTCGATTTTTTATTCATAAAAAAATTATCTTATTAGTTTACTTTATTTCAGCCTTTTCATCCCTCAGCATTTTCCATATTGTACTAGCTGGTGTTCCCGTACACCTGGCCGTGACCCTAATGATGTTTGTTACGTTGAGCTTTGGGTACTTCCTCAAGTTCTCCCTGTAGTTACTCATTACCGCCTTACGCCTCCTTAAGTATTGAACCTGGATTAGAAGAGGAAGTTTTAGTTTAATTATTCTCAAATTCAGGAGATTCTGTTGCAGCAGGACCCTTGAATGTGTTGGGATTGTTATTTTATTAATCATCTCCAATTGGCGCTTTGCAATCTCAAAAATCTCCTCTTTTGCATGAACGGAAGCAATGTGTTCCTTCAGTTGAGTTTCCCGGAAGAAGATTTCCTTGCAAAGGCGACATTTGGGTCTTGTTGTTGTTCTGTCTTTGGGGATTTGGTGGCTACTACTTTCCGGAGGTTGCTCAATTTCACATTTCACAGCTAGCTGAGATCCTTGAGATGCTCCAAATCCTTCAGATCTGCCAAATAACACGGAAAAGATGAGAATTAGTGCATCAGAATCATTGAAAATTAACCAAAAAATCCTTACTGATCTTCAAAGCAACTTCCGGATGGATCTTCATTGCACACAGAGTATTCTTCTTTGATCAATGTTGTCTCCAGAAAACTTCCATCACTGCTTTCAACTTCATCCTCATTTTCTTCTTTAATTTCAATCTTTATTTCCTGCGTGGGTGTCATTTTACTCCCTCCTCAAGAGCAGATAAAAGCAGAGAGGATCAGCAGAGAGATCGCTTCCTGATCAAACTTCAATTATATTCACCACCAGAGAATTTTTATTCACCACTCTGAATAATTTTGAATTTTTCCGGATTTTTCTTCAATTTCTTAAAAAAAAAGCCATTTTACATGAAAATTGATTTAATGGTACTAAATAAATAATACAAAGAGGGATTTTTGGGATTCTTAATCTTAAGATTTGGAGCTATTGCCTGATGATGATGGATCATATTCATCCTCGGAAGTCATTTCTACGTCGTTGAGCATTGAATTGGCAATCTCATCAACTTGAGTACATCTTGCTTCCTCCTCTTCAGCCTTTAGGGCATAATCCTTCCAGTCTTGCTGCGTTATGAGGGATGTTGTAGCCTCTTGGAGGAGATCAGCAACATTGGCGGGGGATGCGGGAAGCTTCTCCTGCATGTAGGCCATGCAAGCTGGCCAGGCGTATTCAATGGGATTGAGATCTCCATGATAGGGAGGTAAACGAAGAATGGTCTGACCACTCTTCTCGGCAACATCATCAATCCAATCAACGACATTATTTTCCGATTTAACCGAATGATACGAAGCATCATCCATTACAATCACAGAATTGCCACGGAGATGTGGAAGAATCTTCCGGAAGTACTCCAAGAAGGCATCTCCAGTCATTTCTTCTTCTCCCAACTTCTTATCGGTTTCAAACCAATGGAGGGCTCCTTCAACAAACCCCTCCACGGAGGCAACATGCATAATGAGGAAACGCTTCATTTTCTTACTAATATTCACCTCCAAAGGTGTTTCATCCAAAAAGTAGATCATTCGTCCTTCTTCACGGTACTTCCGGATGCTTCGGAGGTAGTGACTGCGCCACTTGATAATCTCCTCCTTCTCCCTCAGCGTATTCTTCCCTTTGCACTTGACAAAAGTAAAATTCATCCCAAGCAAGAGATTGTAGAATGTTGATCTCTTTACATCCGGAAGGTTCTTGTCGTTGTTGACCACCTCAAAGGCCTTCTGGAGACCAGGGGCAGTCCTCTTGAGGTACAACCCATTCACACGCCTCCTAATGGCGCTCTTTGTGAAGTTATTCATTCGAACCTTAAGTGAAAAGCAATGCCTCTTCTTGGTTGTTTCCGGCGCAACAATTGTCTTGTTCCTCCTGTAGTTATTTATAATCTTCCAAATTGATCTCTTCCCAATACCCGATGTTTCAGCTGTGATCTGAATTAGATCTGTTACACCGAATTCCGGGTTCTTCTCTTTTGTCTCATTGTAAATGTTAACAACCATCTCCTTTTTCTCAAAAGGAAGAGCCTAACGGGGAAGAAATGGAAATTGGAGTTCAGAACTTTTCGTAGTTATGAGTTCTGAAGTTTGTCTGATCTGAGTTAAAGTCCTTTCGATCTTCTCAAATGAATTTTGGGTTTGAAAAATTACTTTTAGAGCTTTTCTTGGGGAATGTTTCAGCGGTTTCAGCCAGGAAAAATAATAGACTTGAACAGACTTCTGTAATAAAGTTTGCTCTGAGTTTGATCAGACGTACTACGCCTGAGCTGCTACTCAGGCACGATTAACTTCAAAGGCGATAAGACGATTAAAAGACGAAAGAAGGGATCTTGTTCGCATATTTGTAAAGGAGTAAAACTGAGTATGAGCAGTCGTAAAGGTCTACTCTGAGTTTGATCAGACGTATAACGCCTGATCTGCTAAGCTGGGACGATTAACTTTAAAGGCGATAAGTCGATAAAAAGGCATAATAAAGAAGTTTTGCTGGCATATTCGCAGAAGACTATACACATGAGTAATCGTCAGTAAAATAGTCTATTATCAGTTCGAACCGTTTGATCAGACGTAAAACGCCTGAGCTGCTAAGCAGGTACATTTGACTCCACAGTAAAAACTTAAATTCAAAACAGAATTTCTTCATTTGGGTTCTCATCTCATATTGTTAGATCAGTTTGAAAAGCTTTCTGAGGCATTTTAGGAAGTATACTTCATACAACAGGCACATCAGACATAGACATTTGTTTAGTATTTAGTTTTAGTTTTTTTTTTTATGAGTAAAAGCTGAACAAAAACTCATGTTAAGTGGATAATTATTGAAGCTTATTCATTAGCTCTGATTAAAGTCTTAAATTTCAGAACATTTAGCAATGAGCAGCTTAGGAGCTAATCTGTTGCAACAGGCTACATCAGGTTAACCTGCTCAAAATATAGGAGTTCTGAAATTCAATTCAAAGAAAGGATTCACGGTTTAGAGCCCATTGAAAGAGGACTCTTTCTTGGTCTGTGTTATCCCAGATTTGATGGTTCTGAGGCTCAACAGGCTATAGGTAAACCTGATTACTTGAAGCCTGTTTAAGACTGAACATAAAAAATAGAGTTTTCAAATAAATCAGCTTGAATCGTTCAATTCTGTTCTAAACTGTTCCTTATTGGCTTTCTAAAGCCTTCGTTTTCTTCAGGTCAGATTCACCAGATCATCCCCATAGTCCCCATGATAACCTGACAAGCTTCTTTTGTGATCAATGCTACACTTACCTTTCCCCGCTGATGCCGCTCCTTTGCAATATTCGTCGCATTCATGGGATTCTTTGCATTCTGGCCAGCTTCCTCCGCACTGTGTGCTGCCTCCTTGTGAGCTTCCAATTCGGTGTCATTCACAAAACCAGCCCTACAGATGGGACAAACATGCTCCCTCTTGGCACGACGAAGTTGATTTTCGTGACTCTTCACGTGACTTTCCAAACGTCCGGGACTCTTGAAGATCTTCCCGCAGTACTTGCATGGAAGATCAGGAAGCATTTGATCCCTAAGGTGTGATGCCACATGTGAAAGGAGACTCTCCTTGTTCGCAAATGTCTTTGCACATTCGGGGCAGTTGAAGGTGGAGTCTGTTGAATGATGTTCCACCATGTGCCCCTTGAGGATGGTGTCTGTGAAGAAGGATGCCTGACAAGTGGGACACTGATAAGGTTTCTCTTGGATTTCCTCAATGACAAATTGAACCACTTCCTGTGGAGCTGCATGGTGTTGTCTACTCATGCTCTCACAGCCCTGGCTAGGAAGCTCTTCCGGGGGTAATCTACAAGATGATGATACGAGTATGAAAAGGATTTTCAGAGAAATTGGAAGAACATTCAGAGGCATACTCATCCGGAATGTCCTCTTCAGGTGGTTCCTCTTTGACAACACAGTACTCCTCCTTCACGACAGAACATTCCAGGAAGTTATTCTCCTTCTCGGGCAGTTCATCATCTATTTCTTCCTTTATTTCTTGCTTAATTTCCATTTCAATTTCCATTTTTATGTGAGAATAAATAATTTTCTTTGCTTTCTGTGTGTCAAATAAATTCACCACCCTGTAGGTTCCTAAATTCACATAACCTCACTTTGTGCTTGGCCCGGTTTATCCCGCTAAAACTGCCAAAATATCAAAAAATGCTTTTCGAAGATTAATTAAAGTTTTTCTTGAAATTCAAAGTGATTAACAAGAGAGGAAGTTTCCTGGAAATAAGAATATTCTTTAGAGAGAATCCGGATGAGATCTTTATCTTGTGTAAAATAGGTAAGACGATACGACTCTTACACTTTGAGGGATCTTATTGAGTAAAGATCTGATTTTTTTTAAATTAAAGCATAAAAATTGATATAAAAAATATTCTTTATATAATTCTTATCCATTAAAAGGACTAGAATTCATTCTAACTTCTACGATGAATTAAAATGAATTTTTGCGCCATTGACTCTTGTTCAGTGAATGTTACCCTGCTCATGGAGTGAGGGTCTCTAAATCCAAATCTATTAATAATAGAGCAGAAGAAGAATAGATGTGCTGAGAAAAGTCGTAAGTTTAATAGTCAGCTGCCGTAGTTCAACGGTGAACTAGAGCAGTTTAGTTCTAAGACTGATAAATTAGAGGTTACCTTAGCAGTTAGGTCTGCTCTAAACTGGTAAGACTACTCAATTTGTAAAGAACAACTGTAAAGCCTTATTCCAAAATTGTATTTCTAGTATTATATACAATCAAATAGTCGGTTGGCTAAGAAGGCTGAACTCTGTATAGCGCCCTGTAAATGTTAACCTGCTCATGGAGTGATATGAATACCCCTAAACCTGAGTAGAGAAAATGTGAGTAAATAGAGACATAGAAGTTGTGAGAAACGAGAGGACGAATAGGTAAAACTTGATAAGGGTGAGTCATTCATGTGTTTAGTCGTCAATCTTAGCCTTCTTCTTAGCACAATCCTGAACCAGATCAGTTTAGTCGTGAGGCTGAGAGTCAGGCGTTACTGAAAGAGTTGTCCATAGGTTAGAGCATCAAATTATTAGCAGCTTACCCTCTTAATGGATGAAGTTTAGAAGACGAAACTCCTTTAGAAAAGCAAGTACAACGGAAACAACTAATTCAGTTTATTCAAAGTAACTTTAATAAATCTTTCATCTTTAATCAGCTTAATCAATTACAAAATTCCTCCTTTGCTCCTACTTTTTCATCATTCTTCATCACTTATCTCAATTTTGACTGTATCAGTCGTCAAGTCGATTATTTCTGTTTTGGAGTCTTCCACCTTATCACTTTTGCTCTGATCTGTGACTCCTGATTCGTCTGCTTTTAGCTTCTCTGCCAGGTTATAGAGTTCCTTCCATTCTTCCAAGGATATTTTCTTTTTTTTGTACATTTTGTCCTTTTCTTTTATGTGTACCTTCTTCTGGTGAATATGCAGAGCCATTTTATTTTTGAATACTCTGTTGCATTGCTGGCAGGCTAGACTTTTAGGAGCCTTGTGTGATGCTAAATGCATATCATAGACTTGCATAGTGTCAAAGATCTTGTTGCAAATGCTACAAACATATTTTCCATAAAAAAAGTCGGTGTTTTGCATGCTGCAAGAAAAAGATTAGTTATCTGTGGCTTGAACCATCTACGATATGATCTTACCCAAAGTGAATGATGCCAATATGTCGCTTTAAGGCTTCTCTGCCCTTAAGGACTTTCCCACATTTTTCACATTCTAAATGCTTCAAACTATGTCGCTTCATGTGATTCTTTAGGCAAACAACCTTTCTCCCACAAATCTTGCACTCTTCATACTTATACCGGTGTTTATGAAGTCTGAAGAGTTCTTTGTCTGGAAATGTTTTTGGGCAATGAGGACACTTTAGCATTTCTATTGATTGGGAAGTCTTTAGAGTCTTATGCAGCCGTTTGTGCTGCTTCAAGTCACGGAGTAGTCTAAAGAGGCTCCCGCAGACCTTACAAGGCCATAAGTCCATTCCCTCTTCCTGCAAATGCTTACGTAGGGAAGCAAAAGGGACCTTCTCTTTGCATACGGTACACTGAAAGAGTCCATCGTCGTCTTTTGCAAGGACTCTATATGGATGAAGACTAAAAAGGAAGAAAAAAACTAGTCAGCAGCGTCACATTAAGGATGTACTCTGGAAAGAACAGAACCGTATGTGGGTGAAGGTTATATGCTGCGAAACTGAGCGCTTCGTAGCAAATTTAAGCCCACAGATTTCACACTCAAAAGGTCTTTCCATTGGAACGGGCTTTGTCAAGATCTCTTCATCTGGAATAGCTGTTAAATACAAGATTAAAGATCAGACGTCAAAACTTCTAGTAAAGAAGCTCCTCTTGAGTCTTACTTACCAATTATTTCGGCTCCTTCAACGTCTTCCTTCATTTCTTTGGATTCTTCACTCTTTTCCTCCTCAACTCTCTCGAGTGGCTCATACTTGAGTAGACGCTTGTACGGATTCCGGAAACAAGAATGCGTATCATAGCGATTCTTCTTGAAGAACGTCTTCTCGCATTGTTTGCATTGGACTGATATTTGTGGCAGAAAACCAGTTTTTGGAGCTCTGTCAAAAAACAAGAAGAACTCCAGTAAATTAACAACGAAAATGTTGCAGAGAAAACGTCCTTAGCAGGCGTCTTACATTGCAATTTGATGAATATCACGAATGTGCTTATTTCTCTGATTTTTGTAAATTACTTCGCAGCACAGGCTGCACTTTATTCTTTCCCTTAACTTCACGTGCCTCTGCAATTTCTCAAGATCACCAAACTCTCTCCCGCAACACGTAAGATTTTCCTCATTTGGTTCACATCGTTCACATGGAGGAATGAATTTCTGTTGATTCACCGCATGACGAAATAAATACATGATGCTCGGAAAAGTATTCATGCACCTACTGCATGAGAGATCATCTGTATGCACGTGCAAATGTTGTTGAAGTAGGCACTTATTTGGAAATTTTTTAAAGCATTTCGGACAATCAAATGCCTTGCCTTTGTGCGTGTCCATGTGCACCAGGAGATTTTCTTCACGTATGTATTTTTTGTTACACAGGTTGCATTGGAAGGATTTATATATGTTATTCCTGTCCATTTTGAATATTTGTTTTATCCTGAAAGAAAAATGAAGATTATCTGAGTTTAATTTGGGCGAAACGAAGATTCTTTTTCTGCTGGTGGTTACCCTTCATGGATTAGACGGATGTGCCATTTTATTCCCGACTTGCTCTTGAATTTCTTCTCACATTTATCGCATTCGAAGACTTTCGTCGCGACTTCTGCTACGCCTCCGCTCGTCTTTCTTGCTGCCTGTTGCTTCATTGTCGTTGCCTTGCTGACAACTGTGGGCTGCTCTGACTTCTGCTGAACACTCCTAGAAGCTCCTGCAGAGGCTACAGAAGCTTTGTAAGGCAATGGAGCCTTATTGGAGTGAACACGAAGCTTGTGCTCATCGAGACTCTGCTGGAAGCGAAAAGTTCTCAGACATTCTGAGCAGTTAAAGTCTCCCAGAGCTCCTAGGCTGGAGTGCGTCTTCTGATGGATACTCAGTTGGGAAATGTTAAGGAACTGAACTCCACACACTGAGCATTTGTGCTTAATTTGATTTAGGAGGGACTTTCCAGGAAGAGAGGATTGTCTGAAACGGACAGAATTCTTTAAAATTATCCAAAACTTTGGAGACTTATTTTTAGATCTGTCTCAGGCTTCAAGTCAAGAACAGGAAGCTAAATTTTATTAAAAAAAAAGGTTCAGGTAAAGAAGCTTAAGAAGCTCAGGTTTTAACTAAGGAATGGTAAGCATAAGTGAAGATTCCTAAACTAGTTAAGGGACGACCGTAGGCGTTGAATGGGTTTTCTTGAAAGACGGATTTTCAGTCTCAAGCTCGGATAATTAAATATTCAAGGCCACTGTTTCGGATTATTTAAGTCCTTCCTCAGGGCCTATAAACTAGACCCTGAAAATTCCTAGGCCCTAATTAAAAAACGTCAGAATTCAGCTAGAAAAGTTAGGCCATGAATAAAATACTTTTGTTTTTTTCTGACGAAACTTAAAATTACCTTTAAGTATAGTTTAGACTACAACAAGTCAGTTTAACGGCTAAAGAACAGAAAGAACACCAGGATTAATCTAGAGAGACTGATATAAAGAAGTTGTAGCATCAAGATCTAGCTAGAAGAATGCGATAAATAAAATAACTTAGTAAAGCTTAACTGAAATAAGTTCATAATTAGCTAAAGTAGTTGAGGATAAAACAATCAGTTTAAGGGCTTAAGAGGCCTAAGAACAGGCTTTAGTTTAAGAAGGACATGTTACGTAAAAGAAAGTTCTGATGTTACTTAAAGAAATTTAGGTTTAAGCGAAAAGGATTAGGCTATAAATAAACTAGTTTAGTTAATCTCAACGGGCTGAACTGAGATAAGTTGAATTTTAAGGTAAAAAATTTAGGCTAAAATGGTTTAGTTTAAAAGTTAAAGAATCAGACTTAGGCCAGAACTTAAGCCTAATTTGCTAAAGAGATCAAGACCTAATCTAAGGCTCGGGGTTAACCTAAACAAGGTCAGTTTAAAGCTATTACAATTCAAACATAAGATTAAGAGGTTCAGACGGTTCAGGGAACTCAGGGCTGAACTAAAGATCATTAAACTTAAGCGATGAAAAACTGAGTTTCAGCAACCCTGCACAGGATAAAATACAATAAAAAACAGGGAAACCAGGGAAATGACTTACATGGCCCCACTGTATATAACTTCTGGCACTCTTGGCGTTTGAATTGTGTACTCCTCCTTTAGAATTGACGTATCCAGCACCTTCTCCTCCTGTTCTGAGACTCCATCCATTTTATTTATCTTCAATTTACGACAATTTTCATTTCCTAATGACGACAGAAATCACTCAAAGAGAACCTTTGAAATTCACCACCCTGTTTACATTTTCTTAGCTGCGCTTCCCTAACCTCATTCTTGGTAATTCTAACCTAAAACCGTTTGAGCGCCAATTTATTTCATTTCCCGCTTAAATTTATTCCAATAATTTTGATGTTTTTTGTAAGGAAAATTTTATTTTTAGCTAAAGAAGTTTACAAATGGATTGTTTTTAGCACCTAAAGGACGTTTCCTTGATTCTTTCCATTCATTCCCATTCAACTTTAACATCTATGGCTTCATGGGTCTCCATTTTGATAATTTTTGTAGGTTCTCCGCCTTGATTTTTGAGGTTTTCGAGAATATTTCCTTCCGGAATTTGTGGCTTCCTGTCTTCATTCCCTTCCGCATTATCTTCCATTTTAAATGCAAATTCTGCAGTTGCTTCACCATTTTCCGCCATTGCAGCAATTGAGGTTATGTCTGTGTGAGCGTCCTTTATATGTTTAGCTAAATATTGACTATGCTTGTAGGTTTTAAGGCAGATTTTGCACTTGAAAGGCCTATCAGCCATATGACATAGCTGATGCTTCTCAAGACCAAATTGATTGGAGAAAACTTTCGGGCATTGCTCACAGGGATGCTTCTGTCCCGTAAAATCACTCCGATGCATCCTGAAGAGATAGAAGAAATTTAACATAGAAACTTTATGATAAAAAAAAGAGTTCTTTTACCCAAAATGAACGACTCCAATGTGCCGCTTAAGAGCCACATGCCCCCGGAAGACTCTTTTGCACTCTTTACATTCCAAAATTTCCATTTTATGACGCTTTGTGTGATTACTAAAATTCGCAGAACGATCAAATTTCTTCCCACACACTTTACAAATGTAATCTCTGCACTCAACACGCATCCCATGGCTGTAGGCAGCGTGAATATTCAAATTCCCCTTAAAATGGAAAGTTCTCGGACACTGTGGGCATTGGAATGTTTCAGTATTTGTCAATTTTAGTGCTTTATGCCGCTTCAGGTCGAATAGGCGCGAAAATAGGCCCCCGCAGAGTTTGCACGGGAATACATTCCTCCCTTCTTGTCGCATATGCTCACGCAGCGATCCAAAGGGTACCTTCTTCAGGCACATGTCGCATTGGAAGAGACCATCTTTGTCTATTGAGAGCGCTTTGTATGGGTCCACTCTGTCGAAGCAAAATAAAATATTTTTTAGCTCTTCTTAAACTCAAAAGAAAAAATTTAAAAATAAATAAAGAAAAACTAACTGCACGTGAGCCTTATTAATATGAGAACGAATTGCCTCTTTTGTACGAAATTTGCGCCCACAAATTTCACATTCAAACAGCATTTTTGGCGGTATTGGCTTCTCAACGTTCAAATCTACAAGATAGATAAAAAGAAAAAAATAGATTATTTTATTATAATACTGTAAAGTAGGGCAGCTTTACCCTTTTCGAGTAAAATCGCATAGTGGCGGAGCCAGAAATCTAAAAGATCTAATCTTCAAAAGACGTTAGATATGGATTAAAAATGACTTGATGACATTTCTTTACAAGTCATTGACATTTATCTCCTAACGTTTGATGTTAATTTATAACAATTGAAGTTTTTATTAAAAGTTTGACGTTTCTTTGTTGTTTGTTTTAACGTCTGACGTTTCTTTTAAGAAGCTTAATTTTTTAACGTTTGACGTTCTTTCTTTTATCGGTTCGTGCAATATTTATTCGAATTTCTAGCGTAATTTATTTATACATTAAATTCAGTCCAATTTTGATTTTCTCTCAGTCAACCCCATTGAATTTAATATAAAAATATATTAGGTTAGAAATTCGAATAAATTTTGGACAAAATAATATTAGTTGATGATTATTTTCTAACGTTCGACGTTTTTTTTTTAATTTTTGACGTTTTTTCCAACTACAGTATAGTCTTTCATTTATAACATGAACATAAAACATGTTCTTTTTTAGTGTATAACGTTTACATTTTAACGTCTAACATTCATTTTTCTGTTTAATTTTTATTTATCGTTTAACATTTTTTCCAACATTTGACGTTCCTTAAATTTGAAGTTTCTTTTATAATGTTTAACGACTTTTTTTTTTTTTAAATATTTGACGTTTCTCTTCTAACACTAGACGTTCACTTTCAACGCCTGACGCTAATCTTTTGCGGTTTGATTTATTTATAAAAGCTAATGATTCTTTTCTTAAGGTTTGACGTTTTTCCCTTAACAATTGATAATTTTCTTGTCTAATGATTGACAAATCCGTTTTAACGTTTGAAGTTTATTTTATTTTATTGACCTTTTCAGCTTTTATTACCTAATTCTTTTTTAACTTTTGAATTTTCTTTACCAACATATATTTTTCTTTTTAATGTCTTTTGTTTTTTTCTAACGTTTGACGTTTTTCTTTTTTTTCAACTTTTTGCCTTTTCAAACTCCAGCGGTTTTTTTTCTAACTTTGTTCGTTTTGGCGTTAAACGTTTCCTTTTCAACAGTCCACGATCGTTTTTCTGCTTATTTTTGAAGTTTGACATTTATTTTCTAACGATAGACGTTTGTTGGGGTGTCTAATATATTTTTAACGCTTGACGTTTACTTTTGAACGATTAACGAGTATTTTACTTGACGTTTTCTATATCTAACGTTTAATGTTTATTGTAATATTTTGAAAATTCTATTTCTAGATTTCTTTCAATGTAATTTTGAGCCTTTTTAGCATGAAAATAAATTAGTTTTAACCTTTAAAGAAAAGTCTGAACTTTCTGAACTCCCTGATTACATATTTATTATAATTGAAATTCCTAGACTCTTATATGTACTTACCAGTGATGCCCATTGATGAAGCTCCCTCGAGAATTTCCACTTCTGCATTATTCTTAATCCATCGGAGATGTTTTTTCCGAAGGACATCCTCGACATGATCCCGGAAACAAGGATGATTTTCATATCGTAACTTTTCACTGAAGTCCCCCCCACAGTGATTGCAGTGAATCTTCACGGCATTCTTTGCTTTCTTTTGCCTTTACGAAGTGTGAGATAATTATCAATTAATCAACGTCCTGTAAGGGTTAAAAAAAAAGACTCACCAAGGAATACGATGAAAGTGCCGAATGTGCTTCAATCGATCACAAGCATAAATGGTCTGCTGGCACAGATCGCATTGCATCGTTCGCCTTCGTTGGGAATGCATCTTCAACTTCTCAATACTCCGAAAGGTCCTCCGGCATGATTTGCACGTCAATGCCTCCTCATCCAGCTCACATTTTTGCTGCACCATAATCCGATGAGCTTCAATGTGTGTCCAATATCCGGCAAAATTCTTGAATATCTTCTCACACAAATTGCACGAGAAATCCGTTCTGTGCACCAAATGGAAGTGCTTGAAGAAGTCCTTTTTATCCGTGTACTTTCCCGGACATTTAGGGCATTCAAATGATTCTCTATTGTGCATATCCATGTGATTGAGGAGACCTTCTTTAAGGACGAATGAAGCGCTGCATTGACTGCAGTGGAAGGATTTTTGCTTTCCGAATGTTGGCTTCATCCTGAAAGGAAAATTAAAGATTATCTGAGTTTACTTTGGGCGAGAAGAAGATCCTTTTGCTGCTGATGGTTACCCTTCATGGATTAGACGGATGTGCCACTTTATTCCCGATTTGCTCTTGAATTTCTTCTCACATTTATCGCATTCGAAGACTTTTGTCGCGACTTCTGCTTGATAGACGCCTCCGCTCGTCTTTGTTGTTGCCTGTTGCTTCGTTGTCGTTGCCTTTGTCACCACAACGGGCTGCTCTGACTTCTGCTGAACACTCCTAGAAGCCCCAGCAGAGGCTGCAGAAGCTTTGTAGGGCAATGGAGCATTATTGGAGTGAACACGAAGCTTGTGCTCATCGAGACTCTGCTGGAAGCGAAAAGTTCTCAGACATTCTGAGCAGTTAAAGTCTCCCAAAGCTCCTAGGCTGAAGTGCGTCTTCTGATGGATACTGAGTTGGGAGATGTTGAGGAATTGAACTCCACACACCGAGCATTTGTGCTTAATTTGATTCAGGAGAGAATGCCTGGGAAAAGAAGATTGAAGGAAGAAGAATCACATAAAATGACTCGTTGAAGCAGCCTGAAACAGCCAGATCTTGACCAGACTTACTTTGCTTTGCTTAAATTGAGTCCAACAGCTGCTGCCTTATGGACCTCATACTCTTCCTTGACAATAGTCAAATCCAGATCCTTTAAATCTTCTTTTGATCCTTCCATTACTTTAATTATAGTCTTATCCGTATTGTTTTGCATTTTTTAAATGCCCAAGAACCTAAAAAGCTAATAAAGTGAGGTTAGGAGTCATCAGCTGTTTATTCACCACTTTGTGGGTAAAACCGGTAAAACGACTTTGCGCGCAATATTGAGGTTATGTTGGATTTTGATTCAAGTGAGCGTCTTTTTATTTTCCCCGTGAAAAATTAAGAATTTGCCTGAAAAATGTCGTGCATTGTGTGTAAGATGGAAGAAGATGATGAAACGGTTTATGGAGAAATGAAGACCCACTCAGGCATTACTTGCCATCACTTTTGCTTGGTAAGTTGGACTCAAGAATTTTTCATCCGGATACAAAAGCTTTCTTTTGATTCATTTTAATTAATTATTTTTATAATTATTTTAGCTCTTCAGTGAGTTCATTCCGCAGCGTGGGAAGGATGATGAGGGTATTGATGGATTCCTGTGCAAGGATATTCAGAATGGAGCGAAGAAAGCCCAAAAGATTGTAAGTAAACAAAATGATTAAAAAGTTAACCCTTAGCATGCCTAGATGGGGTCTCAGAATTATTTTATTTAATCCATTTCCGTTCGTTTCTATACGTTGTTTAACAACTAAAATAAAAGACGGTAAAATGTTTCTTAGGAAACATAAGGGTTTAGTTTTTCAATATTGCTCAATAATTGAAATGAAATTAATCAGATTCTAATAAATTAATTTTTTTTGCTTTCTCAGCACTATTTCTATAGATTTTCAACTAAATTGGTATATATTTTTTTTAATAAATCAAAGTTTGAGTTAAAATCTCTTGAAAAAAAAGATGGCGTCATTTTTTAAAACAAAATATTTCATTTTCCTTTCTAAACAAACTAATAAATGAAAATTAATTGATTTTTTTCCTAAATTGGGCATTTAGTAGTAAAACCGAATAGTTTGATTTAGTAAAAAGAGAGAATCAGAGCTAAAAATACATTAACCCTTTCGCACACCGCATGAAACGAAAAAAACATTGTTGTATTCATCATAATTATCATAATATCTAACCTGTTGATGATCTTAGAAAACTATTCTTTGAAAAGTTTCATTGTTTCGTTTAACTCTTTTTTAAATTTATCTTTTGTTTAACCTCTAGGCCGCCAAGCGGGGTCGTTGAACGACCCCAGCCCTATATTTCGTGCTATAACTTAATAAATATAAAAGATACCATTCCCATCTTTTGGAAATAAGTTCTTTGGTTATCTGAGGAGGTTGTGTAAAAATTTCAGCTCAATCCGACCACCACAAGAAAAGTTATTAAGGAAAATGTAGAAGAAGGGAATTCAAAAATTGGTGTAACGGCCATGCTGCGGAAAATTTCTTAGAATGAAGTTAGTCACATCATAAATCATATGGTTGAAGGGGGTTGAAGGGTTGTGTTTACTTTCTCACTTTACCATCTCAGTGTCAGAATTATCGCGAATAAGTAACATAAACAACATAAAACATAATTAGAAGCATATAAATGTGCAAAACAATAAAGAATATTCGAGAAATATTGCCATTTATCACGGTGCGGGAAGTGAGGGGAATGTGGGGAAGTAGTGAAAAAAAATAACAGTTGCGGTCAACTTCGTGGCAAATTTCTCACGAAGAAAGTGTGAAAAATGAGTGAAAAATGTTTTTCCCTAATATCTTCTTCTGCGTGTTTCCGGGTGGCGAATTTGTGATGCAAGGGGCAAGAGGACTATATAAGGAGTCTAAAGGTAGTGACCCGACAGTTCCCGGTTTTATAGTTTATGAGAAAATCGACTTCCTTCTTGGGGTCGTTCAACGACCCCACCTTGGCGCTCTAAGGAAGCTCCAAGGTCTTGGCGGCCAGCAGGTTAATCCTTTGATGTTTTTTTTTGGGTAATAGGTTATCCTGAACATGAAACATTATACTTTTCCGGAATTTTAAAAATAATTTTTTTTTTTCAAGATACATAGTAATGCTTTAAATTTACGTAAATGTGACCATAAGGAAGATCCAATGTTTCAATGTTTCACGTTAACTTGGAAAACGTCTAAAGTGAAACATGAAAACATTGAAACATGCACTGAATGTTCTCAGAGAATATTTTTCTGACAAAACGACTTCTTCAAGTTCTTTTGCAATTATTACATATATTTTTAACTAAAAGTAAAACATCTCAATTTAAAAAAAATGAAAAAAAATTGTTTTATATTTGGCTCTACGTTTGACCCAAAGAGAACGCAAAAGGGTTAAGAAAATCAAACTAACGAAGATTTCTTTTTATTTAATTTTAATAGGTTTGCTCATTCTGCAAGAAGCCCTTTGCACAACTGAAATGCGCCTACGTGGGATGCAAGACAACGTATCATTTCATCTGTGGCATTGACAATGATTGTTTGATGAACTTCAAGGAGATGAAGACATATTGCAACCAACATACTGGAATGCCGCAGAATCCACCCGAAGGGTATGATGAAGAACGATTCTGTTCAATATGTTTCGAACCAATTGGTCCATATCATCCACTCAAATGCATTCAAAGTCACTGCAAGGAGAAAGTTTGGATGCACAGCTCATGCCTCAGACCCTTTGCACTGGAGGCTGGATATGGATTTAAATGCCTTCTGTGTAGGAGCCCCGATTTCCGGGAGAATGTGATGCAGAAGGGAATTTATGTGCCAAACAGGGATATTCAGTGGATGCTGAATCAATGCGAAGGACGATCACAGGATCCATCGGCACCCCTACAAATATGCGGTGCTAAAGTTTGCAAATCATCAAAAGGACGGGTTCTTGATGCAGATGAAGCAGTCGGAGGAATATGTGGGAAATGCCATCGTCCCTTTCATGGAGGCTGTGTGCAGACATCAGGACATGAGGAAGGGGGGAAATTCACTTGTTTTGACTGCGATGAGCGGGAATTGGAGGCTCCTGAGGAGGTGGAGGTGGAGGAGAAGAATCAGGAATTTGTTCCGATGCCTGGGAACAAGAGGATGAAGATTAAAAAGTACGTGGCGGACGTTCATTCCGATCGGGAGAAGGTTGTCACGGATGAAGCTGTAAGTCAACCTGGTTTCCATCATGGCCCCAGGCAGGCAAAACACGCCCAGTTCCGCCTGAACTACTTCCTCAATTCATTTTAATTGTATCAATTTGGATTAGTTTAGTTACATTTTGTGACTTTTGTGATTTAAAATAACTTTAAAAATAAACGAACTGAATTCTGATTAACTTTATGTTGTTTTCTTATTGTTTCTATCAAATGAAAATGGAAACATGAAACATTGACGCTAATGTTTCTCATACAAATGGGAATTTTTGAAACATAACCTTAAAAATCTTAAAGAAAATGGCGGCCATTCGAAAAAACTTCATTAATTCCTAAAACTTATCCTTTTACAATCAGTTTTAATTGAAAAGTCCTTAAATTCTTTTTGTAAACTGCACACTATAGGGCTGAATACTTCTGAACATTCCAGGAATTAGCACCTGACTTGGAGGCTCCTTGCCGGGAGGAACAGAAATCTTGTAGTCGTGTACGATGCCCGTGAGGAAGGTGTGCAAGAATGCCTTTGCCAGTGTTATTCCCATACACATCCTTCGTCCCTGGCCGAATTGATAAAAATACTCCGGATAAATAAGTTTCCTTCTTGTTTCATCGAGGAAGCGTGATGGACGAAAAACATGAGGATCACCCCAGAGATTTTGATTCTTGTGCACAAATTCACTTCCAATCAGGACTGTTGTATCCTTGGGGATACGATAGCCACACAGGTGGGTATCCTCGAGAACTCTTCGTGGTCCCCCAAGTGGGGCTATGTTGTAGAAACGACCGATCTCCATGATGAAAGCCTGCGAGAGCGGTAGATCAGCACGATGGGTGTAGGTGAGGAGATTTTCTCGGGGAGTTCTAGCTATTTCAGCGTAAATCTCCTCCTGAATATCCTCACGGAGGGCTAAAGTCATCAAGGCTAGATCGAATGTTCCGCTCGTTTCGTAGGTTCCACCTATAACAAAGTCCAACATAACAACCATAAGTTGACGATCGGTGAATGTTGAATCCTTATTTGACGCCTGATTCTTCATTTCCCTGATGAAGGCATAGATAAAGTCATCATCGGCCCTATTTTCCGTATAGCTTCCATGATGATCCTTAATTATCCTCCGAAGGATAGCTTGAAGTTCGTTGTTAATGTGACAGAGGAGGTTGTAGCCAAAATATTCAGGAGCTACAAAACGAAGCCATGGGAAATCCGAAAGAGCCCCATCGGATAGATCAAAGTTCTTTACACGCTGATCAAGAAGTTTTGTCAGAGTTTTCCACAGGACAATGTGCTCTGCTGCATCTCCTGCCACAAGAGTCCAAATTACATTTGTTATGGGTCCTTTGAGGAGTGGTCCAGGCCAGAGGGATCCTTCGGCCGCCATTTTCTTCTCAATCGTTTGCTTGAAACCCAAAAGTTCCTTCTCAATTAGTTCCTGCATCCGATTGCTGCCAACTCCGAGATTTTTGAGACGTTTCAATGTGAAATTCTTGTGCTCCTTCCAGAGGTTCTCATCCGTGAACGTAATGCCACCGTAGGTTTTAAGAGTTCTGATTGAGGTGAAAAAATCCTTTGGGCGTCCATCGAAGACAGCCATTTTGTGAATGTCGTAAACGGCCTTTGCAGAGAGGCCTGTGATGAAGAGCTGACGCCCTAGGCGGAAACCTACTACATCTGGACTGTTAAAGTCTCTACTCCACTTCTCGTAGACTCTAAGGGTATCACCTAGCTTCATAGCTGTTCGTCGTAGCTGCAGGGAATTGCCAACAATTGGATACCATTGAGGCCCTAAAAAATATAGATGATCTTGGATAGGAATTAAACTTTTACAAAACAGCTTGATCGATTGTAATGAAGTTTGTTTAACAATTAAAACAGAATATTTATAAATTAAACGTTTTTCTTTTTAAATTCTCATAAAGAGTACTTTAGACAATGAACTCATTATTTAACAGACAAACTAAAGCACCTGGTGGAAAATCCTTAGGTCGTTTTTGGGAGTAGTACAGCAACAACCCAAAGACAATTAAAACACTCACAATAAGGCAGAAAATGATTAAACTCATCACTGTTTTGAGTTTATTAACACTGAGAGCAGAATTTGTTGCGTGAAGCTGATTTTATAGTAAAATTTTCCGCATTGTGGGAGGAGTTTGATCTTTTGGATCTTCTCTCTTTGAAAAAAAAAATCAAAACAGGTATGCCCAGACATTATAATTGGTATTCTACAATGTGTGGAATGCGTATGTTGTGTAATTTTATTCATTAGATTTTTATTAGGAACAGATCTAGTTCCGATCTAGCCACACTTATTTGAATTTTCCTTCTTGATTCTGAGAGGAAAAAATCATAAGAGATTACTTCGAAAAGACATTAGCCACACCCCCTATGTTATTTGAAATTTTGATGCATGAAGCATATATGCATCAGTACTTCATATGGGATTTCTTATTTTCATACTTAGACGAAAAATACATCCCAAGGATGATAAAAATGTGTAATTATTGTCAAATTTATACCTAATATTTCGTAAACGACGAATAAGGGGTACTCACTCTATGAGCAGGTTAACATTTGCTACATTATGTTTTCTCAAGGTTTGGCTTTACCAGCCTGTAAAGTTAGGTCACGCCGGTCACGCTGAATCGGAGATGAAGATATTTTTGGATGATTTTCTTTCTAATTTCGCTGCCGAAAGAGGATCAAGATATGCGTCTAAAATACGTTCAGTTCTGATTTAGTCAGACCTGGTTTTAAAACCTTAAAAAATCGAACCTGACTTTAAAATTTTAGACCTAGATTAAGAAAATTTGCGTGGATCTTAAAAATCTAAAGCCTGATCTTACGAAACTTAAGCCGGGTTGAAAATCTTAAAAGTTCAGTCTGTCTTAAAAAATTTAGGTTTAGTCGGCTTAGTTTAAAGAACTAAAACTAGTTTCTCAAAAAAACTTACTCAACTCACAAAACTCTCATAATAAGTAAGTTTACATTTGTGTGATATACCAACTAATGCAAGATTTGATTTTTCTCATATTTCCTCTGCAATTTTTATTTGGAAAAACTAGTTTTTCCAGACTACACCGGGTCAATGCCCGGTACAGCTGATGATACGTACTGACCTCTTTCAACTTGCAATAGTAGTTATTTTTAATCTTGATTAATTGATTGGAAGATCAGCTTCTTCGGCCTCTTTTCCTTATCATCCTCTGCTTTGATCCCCGTTCACATACCATGCTTCGCACTCCGTTGTACTTAGTTTCCTTCTTCTGATCTTCAAAACTCCTTTTCTTTACCACAAAATCATTTTATTTTTAAAACAATTCTTTGATTTAATCATATTCTATTTTAATCCAAGAATTTAGTTCATTTCTGCTATCATTAGGTACTTGAACGGTTGTTTTAAAATGGGTTTCAGGTTCTTCTTCATCTTCTGGATATTCGTTTTTGATTTTAGTTGGATCAACTGACAAGGATTCTTTTGATTTTGCTTCATATTCTAAGTTTCCTGAGTCTTCTTCTACTTTGGTTGATGAAATCTTTTTTCCTGAAAACGAAAAAAAAACAAAAGAAATTCTGAAGAAGCTCTTATCGATAGATCTGAGATGACATGACTCCTGAACTACGCTTCAATATTGGACTTCGAAAGGATTAAAAAAGTTATTCTAAATCTCTCATTTATACGTACTGAGATCAGAGAAATTCTGACTCTTCTCGTGCCTTCTGAGATGTTCCCCCAAATGCTTCTTCCCTTTGAAATCCTTGGAGCAATGAGGGCATTTGAAGTTCTTAGCAGTATTGTGGGAAATCAGGTGAGATTTCAAAGTGCGCTTATCGCAAAATTCTTTCTTACATTCTGGACAAGAAATCTTTTTCCCCGTAATCTCATACAGACTCATTCTGTGAACAAAAAAAAGTGAGAAGACTTAAAAATGATCTTCAAGAATCTTCAGAAGATTTCACGGAGTTTGGATCAGTTTGACTTACTTCAGATGAATCTTCATGATGTGTCGCTTTATGTTCACCTTTGTTGTGTACTTCTTCGCACAGTGGGCACATTCAAATTTCAATCCATGATGAATCTTCATTACGTGATTCCTCATGCAGTCTCGACGGACTATCTTCCCACAAATCTTGCACGGGATCCGATTTTCATCCTGATGCCGGTAGAAGTGACGATTTAGAGCAGCTTTCGCCTTAAAGGCATCGCCACAGATGTTGCACGTAAAGGCACGCTCCGTTGTGTGAACTGAGGCAATGTGGTAGGTCAGCTGTGATCCCCGTTTGAAGCACTTCTGACATTCAGTGCACTGATGCTGCCTGATTGTACTGTGGTTGCGCTTATGTTTGGATAATTTGCTCTGTGTGGGGAACTTCTTGCCGCATTCATCGCACGTGAGGACCTTACCGCTTATATCGAATTCAGATAGCCTGAAAGTTGGAGCAAAGGATGGAACGCCTTAGGAGTCTTGATGGAAGCTGAACCAGGCTGGAACAGGCCAAACAAGCTACAACGATCTTACCCGTAGTGTGTTTTAAGTGTATGTATCCTTGTAGCTCGTTTAGTTGAGAAGCTCCTCTCACATTCTGAACACTGGAACTTCGGATCACCACCACACTTCAAAATATCAGGCCTCACTCCTTGAGAACTTCCAGGAATTGATCTAGTAGGGAATTTAGGTGAGATTAATCCTTCTGGATTAGCTCTAAGAATATGCGTTTTAACATTCAAATCTTACTCAATCAGTAATTCAGGCATCAGATCTTCCTGAATAGTACACTCTTCTTTGACGATGTCCAAATTCAGGACATGTTCCTCCGTCTCAGTCTTAATCTCCATCCTGTGAATCTTCTGAGGTGCTTCCTAGTTTATTATGAGAGACAGTTTAGCTGCAGAGAAATTCACCACAAAACTCTTTCTTTTTCTGATGGTTTGTCCGGAAAATATCCGACTTGACTCTTAACGGTTTAAACCAGTTTAAAAAACCAGGATTAAGTTAATTTAATTTTATTAAGGAATATAATTTACAGTCTTCATTACTTGCACGTCCTTTAACATCAAAATACTTAAGGATTCTTCCTTATCTCAGCCATCTTACACATGTTCCGCAACCCATTCAAAGCTCCTTTCTCCATTTAATCCCTTTCAGATTTAATAAAAGGATCAAATTCAGTTTTTATTTCTTTTGAAGAAATAAAATTCGTTAATCCTTCTTCTTCGTCAATTTTCTCTTTTTTAATCTGAAAAGGATTAACTGGAAAATCCTTTGGAAGATCTTCTGTGGAATTTCCTTCTTGATTTTCTTGATGCCCTTCCAACATCCTTGTCAGTGTCCTTTCTTCTTTAACTGGAATTTGAAGGAAGAGAAATTTATTCATTTAAAAAAAATTGTTTAACGGTTTAAGGTTTTTAGGCCACTGATCCTTAATCTCAGGCTTTGTAGGATTTAAAAAAAAAAGCTTATAACTATTTTTAGGCTTGAATTGAGATACTTTTCAGATTTGAATTTAAAACATTTCTGGATTGAATTTTGTAAGTTTTTAGTTGAATTTAGTACTTTTTGGACTTTTATTCCTCAATCTGAGCATTTAAAGGACTAAAAACTAAAAAAAACTCTTTTTAGGGTTAAAATGAGTACGTTTCAGGCTTGAATTTAGACATTTAAAGAAATCGTCAATCTGAGTTTTCGAATTGAATTTATTAGTTCTTAAGTTTGAATTTAATCTTTTTTGTTAAGGGCTTGAATTTAGTCCTTTTAACGATTGAAATCGTCAATCTGAACTTTTTTTTTAAAATAAAAATATATTTTTAAACTTGAATTTTTTGATTTTCATGTTCAAATTTAATCCTTTTTGATTTTTCTCCTTAGAGTTTATTAAGAAATAAAACGAAATAACTTTGTTTAGGCTTAAATTTAATACGTGATTAAAAGCAAGCCTTTGACTTCGAAATGGAAGCTTTTCTGATGAATTTTTGAAGGCTTTAAAGGTCTTAGCGGATTGAAAGGATTTTAAGATAAGATTGAGAAGACTTCAAGTCCCGAACTTACCATCTTTGGCAGAACTGGAGGAAGCTGTGGAGGAGGACCCTTCCTGATGCTTCCTCGGGCTCTTCCTCTCACCCAATCTGCCAGAAGCTCGGCCAGAACTGCTGTGCTTCTTCTTCATGTGATTCCTCAGCGACAGGAGTACCTTGAAGGTTTTTGAGCAGATGGTACAAGCCAGTCTTTCTGCTGCATGGATATTCCTCTCGTGATGATTGCACTCGTATTTAGTCTTGAAGGATTTTGGGCATTGGGGGCACAGGAAGTCTCTTGTCTTACTGTGTGTGTACAAATGATTCCTGAATGCTTTCAAGAGGAAGAATTCCTTCCCACATTCCTCACACTTGAACCGCTTGCCCGTTATTTCAAATCCGGACATCCTGGTGGGAACAAAAAGCGTTCTGAAGGTCTTAAGAACAATCCTGGAAGGATAGGGGACGTCACTTACCCAAGATGAACGTGCATTATGTGAAACTTTATGCTCTCCTTCGATTTATACTTCTTCCCACACTTCTCACATTCCATTTTCTCAGCATGGTAGATGCGTAGATGATTCTTCAGGTAGACCGGCCTCTTGAAGGTCTTCCCGCACAGCTTGCACGGGATGCGATCGAATACCTTCAGCTCCATGTGCGTGAGTCCGTGATTCCGCAAATCCGGACGCTTCTTGAAGGCATCACCGCAGATATTGCACACAAATGGACGCTCATCCGTGTGGACAAACTTGTAGTGTGTCCTCAGGGCGGGGAGAGTCTTGAACTTCTTCCCACATGCCGGACATTCGTGCTTCCGGATGGCTGTGTGGTAGAACCAATGACTCTCAAGCTTCTTCTTCGCGTCAAATTCCTTCCCGCACAGATTGCACGTGAACTTCTCGTCTGATACGTTGAATTCTGGTAATCTGGGGAAGAGGAAGTTAATCTTTGCGTGAAGAAAATTCAATTTCTTCCTCAAGACTCTTACCCGTAGTGAACCATCAGCATGTGAGGCTTTATGCTAGCTCGTGAGTCAAATTGTTTCCCACATTCCTTGCATGCAAATTTGGGCGCTTCGTGACTCTTGAGGTGTTCCACGAGACTCAGTCGCTCTTCGAATGTCTTCCCACAGGTATCACAAACCAGCTGATCATCACTGTGAGCACGCAAATGGCTACCGAGGAACTTCTGCGCCCGGAAAACTTTTGGGCATTTTGGGCAGGGAAATGCACCCTCATCCCCGACGCCTTCTCTCGTCACAAACTCCACAATTGGGGGCGCCACGTCCACAATGCCGCCATGGAACGTTCGACGATGCTTTTTATACTTCCAATCCGTTGGGAAGACCTCTCTGCACACCGTACATGTTAATTTCTTCCCAGATACTTCGAAATCTGACATCCTGGAAGGCAGGAATTCAATACAAATTACATTGAAAAAAAAAGTCAAGACGTCGCTGGACGTACCCGTGGTGAACTTTCAGGATATGTGGCTTCATGCTTGTTCTCGACTTAAACTTCTTCCCACACTCTTTGCACTCAAACTTCGCGTCATGGTGCGTCTTTAGGTGCGCCAGGAGACGTCGGCGGTTCTTGAAAGTCTTCCCGCAGGTGACACAAGTGAGGGAATCATGAAATGTATGCACCTTCATGTGAATTGTGAGATTGTTCCGTGCTGGGAAGGTTTTGGGGCATTTTGGGCAGCAATATGTGCATTTGCGTCTCCCATCGGGTTGTACTTCCTCCACAACAAATTGTGTCCTCTCCAGCGAGCCCTCCTTGTCCTGACTGCAAGTTAGAGTAGAGCTTAAATGATTTAGGGAAGGTATTTCTGACATTCAAACTTACTCAACATCCTGAACTTCTCCCACAAAAGCCACCTCATCCTGTACGGAATATTCTTCCTTGACAATATCCAAATTAACGGGTAAACTTCCTTCGGTATCCGTTGTCTCCATCCTGGAGAGGTTGTCTCTAGGAGACTCCTAGGAGGGAGGGTTAGGCTCCACAAAATTCTCCATTCATTGCTTTGAGTTTATTCGGAAAGTATCCGGCCTTTTTTTTCTTATTTTCAAAGGGAAAGAATTTTTGGAATTTCTGGAAGAGCAAAAATGAAAATATCCTGGAAATCCTGGAAAATTCCTTTGGAAAGCGACACTAGCGCCAATTTTGATTGTTCTAACTGTCACAAAAAAGCCGCTCAATTTCTCATAATTTTTGATAGAGAGTTTTCACGCTTTTACGGCTTTTCTTCAAGTGAAAAATCGTGGAAAACATTTCAAATAGTTAGAGTAAAGTGTCTGTTGTGTTGTCTGTGAGAAAATTATCCGATTCATCGTGAAAATTTTGAGAAAACTGCATAATTTGGAAGGTCAAAGGAGGCTTGGGTTGAAAGTGCGCCATTTTTCTCATCCTTTAGTAAACTTTTAGGACTTTTTAGTGATTTTTTGTGAAATTCTATTCCCGAACGAATCCTGAGGATTGTTTGAAGTATTCGGAATCTCTATAAGATAAAGTGAACCATTGAAGATTCATTTTGGAGGAACATATTTTGGTAAGGAAATTCATTCACTTTCCCGCCAATTTTTTTTTCTTGGCGTTGTTTAATTAACCCTTAAAGGACATTTAAGGCTTTTCTTATCCCTTTCGGGAAGCTTGACGATTTCATTAGTTCGTAAGGACTTTATCCTTCAATCTTATAAGGACAGGTTTTCTGTCTTTGCGGCCTCTGCTCGTGCCCTAACCTAACTTTTTTGCTCAATCCGCCTAATTCTTAGATTAGAAGATTCAATAAATTCCTCAATTTTGAATGCAAAATTGATTAAAAAACAAACTCAGGGATCTGTTTCAGTAAAATCTTTAATCTCTCGAATGATTTTCTTGCACTCCTTCCCCTATCTGGTCATCTCTGTGAGTTTCCTGAACTTCCTGAGCCTCCTGATTCTCTTCTTGTACTTTCCGGTGGATTTCTTGAGCTTCCTCCTCACTTATTCGGGCCTCCTGGGTATCTTCTTTAGCTTCCTGAGGAGCTTCATCATGACTCTCCTGACCTTCTTCATCGTGCATTTCTTCTTCAACTTGATCTTCTTCCTCAGCTTCCTTTGCTTCCTCAATTTTATCTTCATGCCGTGCCTCGTGCTTCTTGAAGGAAACTTTACTTTTGTACACTTTGTGGCAGTAGCTGCAGGGAAATGCCCGGATTTTGGGTGTCTTTGGCAGTCGCACCTTCGTGTGGATGAGCATGTGCTCCCGCAGATTTGCCGGCTGGAGGAATCTCTTGTCACAAATCTCACAGACGTGCTTCTTCTCAGCTCCGTGCGTTCGGAGGTGCCGCCTGAGGTACGGGTCACTCGTGAAGGTCTTCTCGCATTGGGTGCACTGATACTTCCCGCCGTCGTGAACATTGGAGATGTGCATGCTGAGATTTCGTTTGTGCGGGAAGGCTTTTGGGCATTTTGGGCAGCGGAAATTGAGTTCCTTTGAATGCCCGTAAATCATGTGATCACTCAGGTGGCAGGCACGGAAGTAGGTCTTTCCACAGATTTGACATTTGTGCTTCCTCTCACGTAGTTCTGTTATCACAAATTGTACTGCTGGCTCTGAGGCAGCCTCCTTCTCTGCTGCAGTCTTTTCTTCCCGAAGGGGATTTATGCTGAAGAGAGAAACTTCCATTAATTTGAATCATTCAGGGCAGGAAATTCCAAACTTACGAATCTTCCGGGAGTTCGTCCTCTTCATCTGGAGATTCTTCTTCTGTCTTTGGGAGTTCTGTGGCACAACTGAGTGGATCAGGAGGACTGAATGTGTTCTCCTCTGCAGGTTCATCAGCTATGTACTCTTCCTTGACAATACAGTACTCCACGTCAATTTTTTCACTACAAGATTGCATTACTTCCTTTTAATTAATATTAAAAAATAAATTCTAAATAAATTGGTTTTGATGGCTAGGAGAAGCCTAGGATATTTGGATTACGGAATCACGGTTCTCCTAATCAAAATAGACAGAAAATGTCAACAAAAATTATTCCCCACAAAACTCGCAAAAGTTTTCTCTTGGGTGGTTTAGTATTGTAATCAATCAACTAAAGAGATCTTTTTTGCTCAAAAGGAAAACTTTTAAAGAAATATTAGACACGATTTTCTAAAAAAGACTTCTTATTAATGTCCTTAAATGAGTCCTTAAATGAACCCCTAAAATGGAATTCATCTCCTTTAAAATTGATTTATTAAAAAAAATATTTCTTTGGAATTCCTTTATTCTTTTGTAAGTTCCTTACAGACAAAAAATGATTTTTCTCATAAATATCCGTTGTTAAGTTAGTTTAGTCTTTCCTTGGTTAGTTGAAGCCTTCCTTGTAGCCAATTATTCCTCCTCTCTTGGTTCTTCCTTCACAACAACCGGAGGATCAACTTCCATTTTGATTTTTGTGTCGGAAATTTCTGTAACAGTGAAGAACATTTCGTCGCCGTCCATTTCGACCTTTATTTTCCTCTCAGATGGAAAATCCGACAAGATTTCTTCATCTTGGACGACTTCCTGTTTTATTTCTACGTCAAATAATGGATCTTTAGTGCTGAAGGCTGCTTCAGCGCTATGAGCATCAGCGCTAGAAGCATTACCGCTGGAAGCAACAGTGCTAGAAGCATAAGCGCTAGAAGCATTAGCACTAGAAGCATCAGCGCTAGAGGCTCCAATTTGTTTTTCCTTGGGAAACCGGAACTTTCTGTTTAAAATAAAAAAATCATAAAAGCTTAATAAAAAACGGAAAATCAACTTTAAAAAAAGCTTCTTCCAGTACTTGTTGTGGATTTTCCGGATGTGCTTCTCAATCTCAGCCTTGCTGTAGAATGTTTCATCGCAGGAGCCACACTGAAAGGCATCATTGGGATGGATCTGAACGTGATCCTCGAGAGTTTCCAAATTCTCAAAAGTTTCGTTGCAAATTGTGCATGACAGAGGTCCTGAAAAACCGAAATTCAAAGTCAAATTTTGAAATGTTTAAATGCTTTTAAAATTCAACGACTTTAACGAAGATTTTCGGGTCTTTCAATTTTAAAATTCTATCAATTCAATTCTCAATCTTCTTACCATCAGCATTAACAGGAAGTCCATGGTGGACTGTTTCGGTGTGCCTCTTCAGTTCTGCTGTGTTCCAGAACTTCCTATTGCAGTACGCACAATTTATTTTTGTCCGACCTCTTTTGTGAGTTTTTTCATGTCGATTTAACGTATCCCTAGTCTTTAGTTCACGTCCACAGAAGGAGCATTTGTAGGTCTTTTTCACGTGAACAATTGCATGCGCTCTCAATTCATCTTCTGTTGCAAATTTTTTAGGACATTTTTCACAGAGAGTCCCACCGTTTGACCCTTTGGCTTGCTTTTTGTCTTTTTCTGCCTGAATCCCATCATCGATGGTACTTTTTAGCATCTTTGGTTCTTTCTTTTTCCTCTCCCTGAGCACCCTGGGTGGCTTCTCTGTTGTCTCGTGCAGACTATAATCCCTATTGTGTGTCTTCATGTGTCCCTGTTTCCTCCAATTTGACTTGAAGATCTTCCCACACACATCACATGGAAATTTCTTGCCGCCCTTCGTATGTATCAGCCTTGTATGCTTCTTTAGACCCTCAACAGTTGTATAGCGCTTTTCACATATTTCACACGGATACTTTTCTTCTCCGTGCATCTTTTCCACGTGCTTTTGCAACCTCCTATCCGTTGCAAAGACTTTTGGGCACTGAGAACAGGATTTTGTTTCATTGCTGTGTGTTTCAATGTGATCCTCAAAGCGTGAGCGTTCATTGCAGGGCTTCCCACAAATTGGGCAATCGTATTTGCGTTTGTAGGCATTCAAACTTAATGGAAAATTGAGAGAAAGAAAGAAAAATTAATGTATTTGAAGGAAAAAAAAAGAAAAGGCGTTTCAAGGTAAGATTTGAACTCACAACTTAAATAACAAGAAACTTGTGTACGAAGAACAGGCTAATGTAAAACATAATAATGGGAACATGAAACATTTACATTACTATCTCTAATAGGTTTTAAAATCATTTTGTTTCGTTTTTTTAAAGGTCTTAAAGACATTTTTTTCTGCGATTTTGAGTTGATTTTAGAACAAACTTATTAAAAAAAATTTGAAGGGATGAAAATATAATATTTTCAATATTCTTCAAGACAGAAATAATTCAAATATATTTTATTTTTAATAAATTCGATTATTAGGTCCTATTCAGCGTCCAAGAAAAGAAATCCTTTAAATCTTTGAATTTTGTACTGAAATTTCAAGATTTCAAGCGAATTTAAAGACTTTCTTTGTTCGCTGAATAAGGCCCAAATTGAAGTTCTTTGAACATTCTTTGAGAAAAATTTGATTATTATCAAAATATCTCGATTATTCCTCAAGAAATTTCTTCGAATATGCTTCACAATACTTGAATATTCTTCGAGAAATTCGATTTCTATCCAAATATTCCTAATATTCTTGAAATCTTTCATATATTTAAAAAAAAATTCTTTTTCAAGAAATTCGACTTTTATTTAAATATTTTTTTCATGTTTTTCAAGAAATTAAATTTTTTTCGAACAAAAATCGACTATTCAAATAACTCGAATATTCCTCAAGAAATTCGAATATTTTTAGATTATTCTTCACAATACTTTCACAGTTTTTCTTCACAAGAAATTCGATTTCTATCTAAATATTTCAAATATTCTTTATTTTTTAAAATACTCTTTAAAAATTATTATTTTTTATAAAATTCGACTTTTTTTTCTTAAATATTTTTTTCAATTTTTTCAAGAAATTAGATTTTTTTCGAATAAAAATCGACTATTATCCAAATATTTCAATTATTCTTTGAAAGTTTCGAAGAGCTTTCGATTATTCTTGAAAAAATTCGAATATTTTTCGAATATTCTTCAAAATATTTTAAATATTCAGCATATTCTATATATTTTTAACTTACCGTATTTGAGACTTCTTTATGTGAGTCTTGTTCACGTGCCTCCTTATTTTATGCAAATGACTGTACTTCAGCCCACAAATGGCGCACTCAAAGGGTTTCTCAACTGGCTGGACCAGATGGACCTTCACGTGATCCTTCAAGCTTTCAATGCCATCGAATAACTCTTTGCAGATTTTACATTTTACTTCACCATCTTGAAAAAAATGAATTTTTGTTAAAAGAATAATTAATTTGTGATGAAATCTTAGAATTAGGTTTTTACTTTACCTGGAATATCAATAGGAAGACCTCTGTGCACAACACGAACATGCTCAGAGAGGGTATGAGGACTTGCGAAGGTTTTGTTGCAATGAACACACTTTACGGTCTCCCTAATATAAATCTTCTTTTTGCGATTTTTCGGCTTACCAACTGAATGAACATTCCGGAGGTGCTCCTTCACAATTTTGTCACTTTTGTACATTTTAAAGCAAATTGTGCATTTGAAGCTTCTAACATTGGAATGAGCTACAAAAGAGAATGAAAAATATGTTAAAAATCAAAATCTTAACAAGAGAATAGTTTTTGAGTTCTTACTGTATGAATGATTCTTGAGCGTATCATTGCTGATAAATCTCTTCCCACAGTCCTTGCATTCAAAGTTCTTGTCTTTCTCTTTGCTATGGTACCGACTGCGGTGATTCCTCAAGTATTGGCGATTGCGGAATGTATGACCACATTCTTTGCACTTGAAGTTCCCATTTGAATGTACTTTGTTTTGATGAATTGACAAATTTTTGCGCCTATGGAAGGATTTTGAGCATATATCACACTGAAAATCCAATGATGGGGACTTTGGGGAGGTTTTATCTTCGTTTCCTTCGTCCCACTCCTCGGTTTTCCTTGGAAAAAAAAAGATCGTTGAAAAGATTTGTTTTTTTGTTTTAAAAATGCCTGATGAAGTAGTAAATTATCCTCGAAATGTCACAAAAGGTATAAAAAGGAAAGATCAACTTTAACTGTTTGAAGCTGTCAACTTGCCAATAAAGGGATCTTAAGTAAATTACTGAAAATATGGGGAATTCATTAACATATTCTAGAAGTTCTAGAATCACAAAGTCTCATCCTGAATATCCCTACAGACTGATTATTGAAACATCCTTAAAATACCTGCAAAAATTAACTTAAAATTCTTGGAAAAAACATTCAAAGCAGTGTTAAGTTTAATCATAAATATCTCACCTTTTCTTCCCGTTGAAGCTCTGAACTTTATCTCCAAAAACACTGTGGCCTTCATTAATGCTACAGCCATAAGCAGAATCCTTTTCCTCCTTTATTTCCATTTTAATTTAACACGAAAATCACAGGATGTGAAATTTTCTGTAAACGCTTCGCGAAATGTCAGTCAACTGTGAGAAATTCACCACCAAAATAGGTACTTTGTGGTGAGTTTATCAACTTGTTCGTGACGTTCAATGCAAGTGTTTATATTTATACTAAAAGTGAAAAGAGCGGAAATTCTAGAATTTTTGAGGCTTTCTGGGTAACGAAGAGAGAACTTAAAGAATCAGTGGAGATCGTGGAGATCAGAAGAATAGAGAGGTGAGTTTCTATTCTAACGTAAGTCCTATGATGCTTTCGATAAGTTCTAACGACTTTACTAGTTAATCGTTCTTGTTTATTTGTTTGTAGTAAACTAACAGTTATAAAAGAAAGAAAGCACATCCTAAAGAATCTGGAGATCGTTATTGCGCCCCAAAGATGAATAGCAATAACATGCCTAGTGAAGGGATAGAAATCATATTTAGGAAAGGAAAGACTATCCTGGTTCTTGATGGCTACCAGTATCGTATTCATCGAAAAACAGAGGAGATCATTAGATGGACATGCATTCGGGACAAAAAATATAATTGCAGAGGAAACATAAAAACAGACTACAACTATGTTATTCGGAGCAAAATAGACCACAGTTGCGTACCAGATCATTTGGAGATTCTGGTGAAGAAAGCTATGATTCAGTGCAAGAATAGAATCATCACCGAACTGTCCACACCTGTGCCAAAAATTTATAAAGCAGAACTTGAAAAATTTGACCTGATCAACTCAAGTTTAGGTGTTACATTACCGCCTTATAATTCTGTTAGTACAAATTTATATCGGTTAAGAAGAATGGCTGATAAAAAGTACAAGAAAGGTGAAGACATGACCGACATGTTATCAAGAATAGTTCGTCTATCTGGTCCAGATAGTCTTCAGTACCTTTCAAGCATGAAAGATATTATTTTTGGAAGAAAGAAAATGCTTCCAATTAAACCAGTTGAAGAAGCTAAAAGGTCGTGGGCTTTTCAATGTGAACATTGCGGAAAGATATTAAAATCAAAGAATGATCTTGTACATCACATGAGAACAGTTCACCTCCTAGAAGTTGAAGGTTCTGTGAAAACACATCAAAAATCTCCAAGAAGAAAAGTTGCAGTACCTGTTATCAAAGATTCTTCATCGTCTAAACTTTCTTCAGGATCTGAACTTCCTTCAGGACCAGAACCTTCTTCAGAATCAGAAGATTCTTCAACTTCTGACGTTGCTCCAACTTCTGCACGTGCATCTGCTCCTGAAGTAGTTTTAGTTCCTGGGATTCCTTCAACAACATGTCCTAACTGCAAAGCACCTTCAATTAGCAGCAGAACGATCTCAACGCAAACGGATCTCTCATTTCATAAACTAACAAAACTAACGCACATTTTCTCAATTGATGAAATGGACGCAGAGTCAGATCCCCTCGCGAGCTGTCCTTCAGTTAATATCAAGCAAGAAGAGGCCGTTAGGCGAAGTAAGCGTAAAAAGAGTCGAAAGTATTCACGACGTACACGACGTAGGAAGACCAGAAGTTACTCATAAGAGCAATCTTCTTTAATTACGAATGATCTGTAAACTTTATAAACTATAAGAACTAATAAGAAATTTACAATTTTCCTCTAAAAATAGTAGTTTTGCATTTTTCTCAAAAAAGCTTCATGTTATGTAGTTTTGTGACGACTTCCTCGTGCTATGTATGTAGTTCCGTTCTGTGATAATCTTGGACGTTTCCAGGAGTTTTCATAAGGAATGTACGTACGTACAATTTAATCCATTGAGAAAGGTTCGGAGGGATCCGAAAGCTCTGGAAGAAGGATTTGAGTTTTCCTTTTAACTCCTGATTAAAAAGAAAAGCCGCTACTGACGAAGACCGAATTAACAGAATTAAAATAAATAAAAATAGTACAAAACACTTGTTGAATCAATTCAATGTATCTTTGCATGAAGGATTCAATTGCTCCGGAAAAAATACGCGCGTGTGAACTTACAACATAACCTTAAAAATTTATTTAAGTTTCAAATTCACCTGTTACTCAATTATTTTGCCAAAAACGTCAACTAGAAGAATTTCCCCACCAAAATAGGTACTTTGTGGTGAGTTTATCTACTTGTTCGTGACGTTCAACGCAACTTTTTTGTTTATGTTTATACTAAAAGCAAAAAGAGCAGAAATTTAGTTTTTTTGTGGATTTCTACTTAACGAAAACTTAAGAGAAGACTTCAAGACTCCTTGGAGATTAGAAGAATAGAGAGGTGAGTTTCTTATCTAACGTAAGCCCTATGATGCTTTCCGTTGATTTAAGATCTTTAATAGTTGATCGTTTTTATATTTTCAAAAGAATCAGGAGAACGCTATCCTGCCCTAATGATGAGCAGCAGCAACATGGAAGATTCAGGAGTTGAACTTTTAACATCAAGTAAAGGAAAGGCCATCCTGGCCCTCGATGGCTATCAGTATCGTATCCATCGAAGATGTGGCGATCACATTAGATGGCTGTGCACTCGAGAAAGGAAATTGAATTGCAGAGGAACCATAAAGACGGACTACAACTATGTTATTCTGAGCAAAATAGATCATACTAGTTGCGTACCGGATAAGCTGGAGATCATAATAAGGAAAGCCATGAATCAGTGCAAAAATAGAGTCATCAAAGAACTGTCCACACCAGTGGCAAAAATATACAAAGAAGAATTAGATAAATTCAATGAGACTAACTCGAGTTTGGGTATTACACTTCCGTTATATAATAATGTTAAGACACACTTATGTCAGGCAAGGAGGGCAGTTGTTCAGAAGCTTAAGAAAGGCGAAAACATTGACATGAATTCAACAATACTCCAACTTACTGACTTAGATAATCTTCAGTGCCTTTCAAACATGAAGAATGTAACTTCTGGAAGAAAGAGCTCGCTTTCAAGTAAAGCTGTTGAAGCTCAAAGATCGTGGGCTTTTCAATGTGAAAAATGTGGAATGACATCAAAAACAAAGAATGATCTTGTGCGTCACATGCAAACAGTTCACCTAGAAAAGGAAACTGCCGTTCAAACACCTCAAAAGTCTTCCAGAAGTAAAGTAGTAGTGCCTGTTATAAAGGACGTCTTTTCCAGGCACGATGTTAGTTCATCTTCTGAACAATCTTCATCGTCTGAAGTAAGCGTAAAAGGAGTCGAAAGTATTCACGACGTACAAGGACCAGAAATTATTAATCAGAGCTGTCTCCTTTAATTGCGAAGAACATCGTGAACGGACAACTGTTTGTAATTGCTGACCTATCAAACACCATAAATTTCAACATAGGACCCTTGTAAATTTGGAGTCGTTGCAGATGTAAGATGAACCATGAGAAAAAAGTATTAATCTTCAGAGATTCTTCTTAATACTAAAAACTTCTGGATCTAATTTTGGAGATCTTTTACTTAATTTAATAGACTTGAAATGATCTGTAAACTTACTGAACTAATGACTAAAATAAAAACGTGCAAAACATTGAACTTTTATTCTTAATTCGGAGTTACTTTGCATAGACATTTTATAGGCTAAACTTGTTTTTTTTAGGCTTGTTGCTTGTTGCAACAAAACTTAACTCTTTATCTATTACCTACCTAGAATTACAATGCAACATTTTCAACATAAATTACTGTAAAAGTTTGAGGTTTCTGATACAAAATAAGATTCCTCATAAATTATATTTTCTTCCGGCAAAAAAGACGCGCGTGCGAACTTACAACTTAACCTCACAAATCTCTTTCACTTCAAAACTCACCTCTTGAACTTAAATTTCAGTTATTTCGTTTTTCATTTATTTCCATTTAATTGATAAAAACGATAAAAAACTATCCCTTTTCCCTATTTTATAACCATTTTATCTATTTTATAAACCGGCAATGCTAAATAAAGTCTTTCGTTTTCTTTTCCAGATTTTTCAAGACTTTCGACGAGTTCTTTACGAAGTCGACGAGTGCTAAAGAAAATTCACCACCTTTGTTTTGTTTTGGTCTTTTCATCAATCAGACAGAAATTTAATGCAAAAAGAAAGTGTTTTTAAGTGAATTAATAACAAAGATTAAGTGATAATTACTAGAGGAGCAGACTCCTTTAATATCTGACAGGATGGTGGGCAAATGCATCGTGAAGAATTGCGATAACAGCAATAGCGTTTCGAGGGCAAAACCATCAGAGGTTGGCTTTGCGTTTCATCGGTGAGTACCAAAATTTTTCAAAATATTGTAGTTTTTTCCTAAAAACCAAAAACGAAACCTTTTTGTTGATTTCTATTAAAATAAATTATATTAAAAAACAAAATCAAGGCAAGAAAGTCTTGATAAAAAGTTAAGGATGATTTAAAGAGGTTAATGCCATTTAGTCTTTGCTATATGCTCTACCGCTCTAACATTTCTCTTTAACCCTTTCGCTTTTTTTGGGTCATACACTGACGCAAACGTGAAACATTTTATTTTCCCAATTATTTATGAATTTAAATGATTTTTCAAGTTGCAAATGTATCAAATTCACGCAAAAGAGGCCAAAGAAGATGTTCTGACTGAGAAAACATCCTCTGAAGGCAACTAGACAATAAATATCGTGATAAAAAGAGCTCATGTTTCATGTATACGCGAAAGGGTTAAATAATAAGATCTCCTAATGAAAAAGAATATATGTATATGATCGATTCTGCTAAATATAAATATTTTTCTTTTATTCTAACTTAAAAGGAATTTACAGATTCTGACTTTTGGTATTTTCAAATCGATCTATTGTCATGTTTTAAAAGGAAAATGAAAAATTTATTATTCCATAAATTCTTAAAAGGTTCTGGAAAGTTTTTATCCCTTTAAAAAAGCGGTTAGAGAACTAATATAATGAACTAATACAATGAAGACCAAATATTTCTTTAGGAATTATTTTTATTCACTTGAAAAAAAAATCAAATTTATCAAAATCGGTTAAGGACGTTAAGTAGATTTCCCCCAAAAATTCACCAAGAACTTATTAGAATCTTCTGATGGGATTCTTCTTTGTGGCAGCTTTCCGAGTAGTGCTGAATTGACTGAAGTGTGGAAGAAGAGGCTGAATTTGAGCGATTCTTATGTTATTGACAAAAATGATCGAGTCTGCTCACAGCACTTTCACCATCGAGACATTGTCAAGAAACGCTGTAAGACCAAGAAAGGTTTTAGGCAAAAATGGTGCTTGGATAGAGGAGCGTTTCCAATGGTAAAATGATCTTATTATTCCAAATACACAAAAACTTTTATTAAAAGAAGTAAATATTTCTTTGTAAAAAAAAAGCAACAACATGAGGAAAAAGAGGAGATCCCAATTGTTTCGGAAATGAAGACAGGAGAAATACTTTCGGTTGATGTTAAACGGCCAAAAAAGATAAAAGATAAGAAGCCGATTGAATATCTTTGTGGTAGCTCAGATGATGATGACGTTAAGCTTGAAGGTGTGGATGAGATAAAGATTGAAGTTGAAAATGATGAAGAAATTGATGACGCAGACGATCCAATTGGTAATCTGAAGAAACCACAACCTCCTCCTTCTGTTCCTTCCGGAAGTCGTGAAAACACCAATTGCCCAAAAGGTTGTACCCGTTGTGACAAAGGCGTGAACCCTTCATGCCCGTGCGTTGAAAAACTAATGGATACAATGCATTGGGTAAATGTTGATAATGAAAAACTCCGCACACAAGTTGCAGAAATGAAGAAGAAAGTCAAAATACTCCAACAAAGGCTTCGCCGACGTGAGATTGCTGTTGAGAAAGTCAAAACAAATCTGAAGGAGGAGATTGACAGGAAGGAAACGGCCCTTGATCGTGCTATGGAGAAACTTCCGGAAACAACAAAGCCAATCGTTGAGAGAATGCTTCAACCAGCAGGACCCAGTGGTCCATATCAATATGGAAAAGATCTCAAACGATTTGCCATTGAGTTGCGAGCTATTTCCAAGCCGGCTTACAAGTAGGATGATACCGTTGAACTGTTTTTGCTTTAACTAAAGTTAATGCTATTTTAGGTACGTTCGACAGGAACTTGGGTTGAATTTGCCTCATTTGCGTACGCTGACAAGATGGAAGAATTCGCCCAAGTCCAGCAAGGAAAATCCATCAGGAAATGTTCCTTCAGAAGCTCTTCAGAAGGATGGCGCTAAAGATGAATTAATGCCAGAGAATTCCAAGGGAACGGCTCTTGCGGAGGATTTTGACAAAAACATTCAAAGCTACAGGATTCAAGATGGAAACATCTTCACGGGAAATATTGAAATTCAAAATGTTGTCTTTATGAATGACAATGGGAAAATTATTCAGCAGCTTCCTTAATTTTGACAAAGCGTTCTGATTCAGTTTGTTCTAAAAATTTTTTTAAAAAAATGAATTTTGTGAAATAAAAAATTGAATTTCTTTAATATTATGTTTCAATCGATCGATTACAATAGATGTTTACTTCCCAAAAGTGATGCTGAGAATGTTTCATGTTTCAATGAAAGATGGCGTCTTTAGACTAGTTTTGAGTCCATCAAAATGGCTTCCTTTGGCGTCCTTTGCTTCAATGTTGAATGACTAATTTCTCTTAACTCCAGCTTATCCGATTTTGACAAATTTGATATAATCCGAAAAATGGTTTTTACGTAAAGACGTAATAGATAAGAAGGCTAGTCTAGAAATTGATTAGATATTTTTGTGGCAGTGTTACGAGTCATACGATGAGCAGTCGTTTGAGGAATCTCTGGAAGGAACGACTGAATTTGGCTAAATCGTATGTATTCAGTTCAAATGATGTCATTTGCAGCCTTCACTTTAAGCCAACAGATTTGCTCCGAAAATCTCAGGGCGTGACGCTACTGAAACTAGGAGCAATCCCCATGGTAAATTAACTATCTTTCCATCTTTTTGAAGTGAATTCAAGTAAAAAGATTTCTTTGTTAAAACAGCAACAACCTGCTTCAACTTCTGAGTCAAGCACTGAAAGCTCTGTCCACGTAGACCTTGATAGGAGCTCTGTGTCAAAATCTTTTGATCTTAACGAAGTGTCCGAAGGATCTATGGAGGTATCGATGGATCCTCTTGAGGAAGTTTCAGACGCCGTAATGAAATTAGAACATGAGGCATGCTCTGATGATTCCACTCTGGAATCCCCAGATGATCCTCTTCAGAACTTCTCTGAGGATCCTCTTCTAGACCCCTTAGAAGATCCACTGAAAAATTCCCAGGAAGATATTGGAAAATTCATGGTGACACTTAACAACAAGAAAAGCATGGAAGTCGTTAACAATCTCAAATTCATACTTCCATCATACTATCGACGCTGCGAACAGAATCGACCAAAACTGCCACCGCTGGAAGCTCTTTATGCGCCAAAAGAACCTCCAAAACCCCCCTCGCCTAAACCCCCATCGCCTAAGCCCCCTTCGCCTAAACCCACTCCTCCTAAATGTTCAGGATGCCCCAAGGAATGCGAGTTTCTCAAGAATCCCCCTTGTTTGGGTGTCGCCGGTCTAAAATCGGAAAAACTCATACTTAAAGTTGCCGAAAGAAGTCAAATGAACAGAATTATCAATCTAAAAAAAGAAATTGAAACACTCAAGAGGAAGTTAAGGGAAAAGGAGAAGCTCGTTGTGAAGTACAAGGCTATCATAGATAAGAATAAATCTTCAGGTCCTACATTGGATGAGGCCATGAAGGATGTGCCTGTTGGTAGTAGGCCTATTGTTAATATGATTTTAAAGAGGAAAGACAAACCAGAATGTTCACGTCGGTACGGAACGGATTTGAAGCAGTTTGCCTTAAATCTACGTTCAATTTCACCGAAGGCTTACAAGTAAGTTTTGTAGGGGTTGTGTAGTCCACTGATAATCTCTTAACTGAAGAACTTTTTTTTGGTTTTTAGCTACGTAAGGCAGGAGCTTGGACTGAACTTGCCTCACTTGAGAACACTAACAAAGTGGAGAAGTGACAGTAAGAATAATTCGGAGCCTGTTGACAAAGATTGGAAGGCGCAGGAGGCACTCTTGTCGCTTGCAAAGAAGTTGGAGGAAGAAAACTACAAGAAACCTCAGTAAAATGTTGTTTTGTGATAAGACAGATGAGTCTGATGAAGTTCCAAATAAAATGAATTTCGATAAATAAAGAGGATTTCGTAATGAAGGATCAGAAGACTTTTAGATACCTAGTTGTAGAAGCACTAACCTATTTGGGCAGTTTAATACGAATTATTTACCTGAGACAAAACAGGTACGCTCCTCTAGTCATTGTAGTATGTTGATTATCCTTTGGGAGCTGAAGGTTTTGGATCGAAACTAATTAACCTTTTCGCGTTCTTTGAGTCATACGTAGACCCAAACGTGAAACATAATAATTTTTTTTTTATATTTATGAATTTAATTGGTTTTAAAAGTTAGAAATTAATTAAGTTCACGCAGTGGAAGCCAAGAAAGACGTTTTTCCTGAAAAATTTATTCTGAAAGCTTTTGGAAATAAATAAAGCGATAAAAAGGACATGTTTCAATGTTTCACGTGAACGCGAAAGGGCTAAACCTTTTAAGAAACATTGAGGGATCAAAGAAGTATTAAAAAAATTGCCAGAACTGCTTTTTTCCAAAGGAATCAGCTAGAAATAGATACCAAAGTTTTTCCCAAAAACAAAATAAAAGACGTCATCATTGCTTCATTTTCTGTCTCTTTTACTGCATGAAACATTCACGCTGATGTTTTGTTGATGAGTTTTATTAGAACTTTTGCTTTTAAACACTTTTATATGGTTCAGTTATTATCTTATAGTGATATTAACATTCTTAGAGCATAGTTAGAAAAAAGAAAACGGGAAAGGGTTAATCCTTTTCTCTGATGCGAATCAACCGAATCAACGAAATTTTGATGAAACATCAAGTGCAAATGTTTCAAGCTTTTATGCTTTTTTTTATCCTTTTATCATTTTATGGATTTTAACCTGCTGGCCGCCAAGACCTTGGAGCTTCCTTAGAGCGCCAAGGTGGGGTCGTTGAACGACCCCAAGAAGGAAGTCGATTTTCTCATAAACTATAAAACCGGGAACTGTCGGGTCACTACCTTTAGACTCCTTATATAGTCCTCTTGCCCCTTGCATCACAAATTCGCCACCCGGAAACACGCAGAAGAAGATATTAGGGAAAAACATTTTTCACTCATTTTTCACACTTTCTTCGTGAGAAATTTGCCACGAAGTTGACCGCAACTGCTATTTTTTTCACTACTTCCCCACATTCCCCTCACTTCCCGCACCGCGATAAATGGCAATATTTCTCGAATATTCTTTATTGTTTTGCACATTTATATGCTTCTAATTATGTTTTATGTTGTTTATGTTACTTATTCGCGATAATTCTGACACTGAGAAGGTAAAGTGAGAAAGTAAACACAACCCTTCAACCCCCTTCAACCATATGATTTATGATGTGACTAACTTCATTCTGAGAAATTTTCCGCAGCATGGCCGTTACACCAATTTTTGAATTTCCTTCTTCTACATTTTCCTTAATAACTTTTCTTGTGGTGGACGGATTGAGCTGAAATTTTTACACAACCTCCCCAGATAACCAAAAAACTTATTTCCAAAAGATGGGAATGGTATCTTTTATATTTATTAAGTTATAGCACGAAATATAGGGCTGGGGTCGTTCAACGACCCCGCTTGGCGGCCTAGAGGTTAAAGAAATCGTTATAGTGACGTAAATTTGTGCACTTTTAGGCCATTTCTTGGGAGGTTTTTCTCACATTTTTTTCATTTAAAGAAAATTAAAACTAATATTTAAAAATTTTATTTTATTTTATTTCAATAAAGGATATTTTTAAATTTCTTACGTAGTTCACATTGTCCAATTCGATATTGATAACCGAATACAGGAAAGGAGCATTTACATTGATTCTTACAAACATCTAATGGAGTTAACTTATAGATATTCCTTAAATTTAGAGCATCTTTGAGGTCTTCAATTGAGTTCTGCATCTTCTTTATAAGTAAGCTAAATGTTTTTAATTCATTCTCCACACTATCTGTGTGAATTGCTAAATAATGTAAAATATTATTTCCTTCCTTATCGACTAATTTGAGTAAATCTATAATTATTTGACTAGAAAGGAATTCAATGAAATACCCCTGATTGTCTGCGTAGGTTGAATGAAGGGGCGTTCTTCCTTCAATGTCTTTCTTCAGGAATAATTCACGTTGAGCTCTTTCGTCGCTTCTAATCACATCGAGGAGGGATTTGAAGTGAATCCAAACTTCATTCCACTTGAATGTGCCGTGAGAATGAAGAGTATTCTGTCCATTGTTATTTGTACAACTTAAAATCCGAATTGCTGCCCTTTGATTTGTCTTTGCAAACCTCAAAAACTCCCAAATAAATGGAATGTTGTAGTATAAAATGGAATTTTGCAGCGGAACATTTCCATCTTCGTCTTTTTGGCAATTTTTCTCAATTACATAATTCTCAGATTTATTCTTGAGGAAATAATCAAACATTTGTCTTATTAGTTTTTTAAATGTTTCTTCGGTTATTTTGGAATTATTTGTTTTCTTGAGAATATCAATGTAGTGCAATTTTGTAATTTCATAGAAAACATTAATTGCGGCGGTTGAATTGAGATTTAAAACGTTCCTGTAAACTTCATCCAATAAACACTTTATCATTTCATTGAAATTAAATCCGAAAATTACAAAAATTTCCGCAATTTTGACACTTTTCACGATAATTTCAGCTAAATCAGCATTAGGAATTGTTGTTTGGGAAGAACCAAAATACTGAATCATTTTATCTTGATCTGAAACTCTGTACAAGTAGCAGTAATAAATGATTTCAAGGAGATCATTTCTTTGGTCAGATTTGAGGCATTTCTTCAGGGATTGTCCACCAAAATGCGGAGAAATGGTTAATTTTTCAATAATTTCCTTTGGAAGAACTTTGAAAAGGCACAAAATGTCCTTTTTCTTCTCATCTCGCCACATTTTGTACAAAATTGAATTATTATCCGAAAGGATAAAGTTCGATGTGTCCCTTCCGAAGAATTTGTACATAAGTCCAATGCAAGTTGTGGGTGTTTCCCTTTTAGGGTTTGGCACGAAAATTTCCGTTAAAACTTCATAAACTGAAAGTTTTCCCACATTTATGTAAAACAAACAGGAATTCCCGATAAATTCCTCAAACGTCGTGCCCACGCTTATGGCTCTCGATGAGATATTTTTGATTAATTCAGCAAAAAATCGACTTGAGCCAATCATCTTCCGACAATCCCTTTCGGCATTTTTGGAAATGCAGAAAATCTTCCAAATGCACCATTCAAGTAAATCAATGTCCTTTAATTGTCCCTCCTTGAACCGGACTTCTAAGCAGAGTTTGTGAAGGAAAATAATGGGGGATTGAGAGTTTTTTTCAATAATTTCATAAATTTCCGTGAAATTTTGCAAATCCTTCATTTTTGCCAATTTATAAATTAATTCCGTTTCAAATTTATTCCCAAAATAGGAGCATAATTTATTGGTGAAGAGTTCACGATTAAAGAGACTAAAAGCACATTGAATTTTATCAAATATTCTCAAATCCTCATTTATGGGGGAATCAATCATTGATCCAAAATCAATTGATGAAATGTAAAATTCATAATCTTCCTTGAAATATTTCCATATAAATTGCAAAATTGCCTTAAATTCAATTATTGAATTTTTCCAAGAAAATTTCGGGAGAGCATTGAAGATAATCATTATTTCTCTCTTCTCCGTGAGTGAGAATGTGTTGAGAAAGGCAAAATAGTCCTTATCAAAGCAAATTTTTTCCATTAACATACAAAGGAATGTTTCAATGAAATTATCCTTTTGTACCAAATTATTTTCAATATTGCTCTTAATTCGTTTGAAAATACTCAAACGTACGCCTTTTAGGTCAAAATAACCAATGAAGATACTTGCAAGGAAGTAGTCTGCAAAGGTTATGTGAACAAAGGAAAAATCTTCATCAGCTGTAAGATTGAGGAAACCATAAGTGAGGATTTCGGTGTTATTTTCCAATTTCTTCGGTTCTGCAAATGGCCATTCAATCCCCAATTCTTTTGCCGCAATGAACGCGTGAAAAACCTTAATATTGTGCATTTTTGCCTCCTTCCGCATTAGCGCCATATTCGATTTTGACGGTATTCCCGCTTTTTCATAGTAATCCTCAAAGGAAAGCTCAAAAATCTTCGTATAGAGCCAGATCGTATTAATTTTCCCCGGAAAATTATTTAGAAGATTCGCTCGAACTGAAGATTTAGCTTTAGATCTCTCCTGTTGTTCATGGTAGACAATATCGATCATCATCTTCACATAGAGCGGCTTCAAGGAGACTGCATCTCCTACTTCATCCAGATCCTTAAAAAATCCATTTAGATAGGATTGATCGCGTTTAAAGACTTTTGTTGAGTTCGTTTTAACTTTATAGTACTCTTCAATGAAGATTTGACGCATGTCCGTTGAGTAGTGGGTTATTTTGACTTCTTCAAAGTCCTTAAGTTGCCTCAGGACTGAATCAACGTGCGAACGACCCGAAATGTAAATTGAAAAATTAAAAAAGGTCAATTTTTCAATAAAATTCACAATAATTTCCTCATAAATTGGCATTATTTCATCAAATCCATCAAAGATGAGGAAGATTGGGGGACTGTCCTGTGTGAAGTAGTACTCAAGGAGCTTTCTGTCCAACTCCTTACTCGCTCCGTAGGAGATAAGGACACTAAGGAGGAATTCTTTTGCTCCTTCTTTTGTGAAACTCCTATTTTGAGCTTGAAAGTCAAAGAATTTGTCCGAAATTAGTCTCAGTTGGAAGAATTCAACCCAAAATTCTGGATGAGCTGCTTTGAAGCTCATCGCCATGTTCTGCAAACTTGACGTCTTCCCTAATCCTGGATCACCTTTTATGATGCATCGTCGATAAGTTTGGAAGAGATCATTTTCGGAAATACATTCATTTCCTCGCTTTACGTATTCCCTTAAGATGTAGGGGTTTGGAATTTTGTTATCAGGCAGGTTCCTGCCTAGATGAATTTCTCCGTCCTTGCAGAGAGCCCTGAAGAAGTCCATTAGAAGGTTTAGGTAGTTACTCGTGTAATGATCAGTGTTTTTGAGTTTATAAAGGGACACAAGATGGTCCTGAATTCCAATTTTGCTTCTTGAAAATTTCCTCTGTGCCTCATAGGTTAGATCCTGGTAGGACACAGATGTGAGGGATCTGGCTTTACCAACATAAAAAATATGTTTCTTCTCGTACAAATCACATTCCTGCTCTTCATTGTCCATCAAAATAACAATCTTCTTGTCGTAGAACTTTAAAGCTTCGTATTGAAACTTTGTTATCTTGGACATTGGAACAAGAAGCGTAGACGGATCATCTGTTCTCAGAGCAAAATAGATCCTTAAGGCATCTAGACGCATATTCGTATTACTTTTAATGAGATTCGAACCATTTTGTAGGTCTTCATTCAATTTTCTCAGAGTTCTCTCTTGAAATTCAACAAACTGTGGGAATTTCTTGAGGAAGCTCTTCGAAATTCCCGGTAAATCAACATCAAGAGCAGCATTCTGAAGGATCACGTCAAAATCTGCCTTTAGTATTGCCTTCCGGATCCTCGTTAACTGATTAAATTTCAAAAATTCCTCAATCTTATTCCGAATTGCCTCGTAAAATGATTTAATGTTGGATACAGAGTAATCTTCAATTAGCAGTATATTGTTTATTGCTTTCATCTTATCAACATTTGGGCATTTTGTAACGAAAATTAATCTTTGCAGGATATAATCTGCGAAAGAGTCTTTATCACTTGACTCATATCCATCAATTTGCTGAAGAATTTTTTCAATTTCACCCCGAAATTTGGCATTAATTTGCAAAACTTTCGCACCGCTTTCAGTTAATTCACAAAAGAACTTTTGAATTACGTTGTTTGTTGCGGGATCCATTGGTAGATCCTTCATGTCCATTGATGCTGTAGTTGTTATGATGAAGAAGAGTTCACAATTTTCAGGAGTTTTCTCACTAATTTCCATCATTTTTGGCAAATATTCTTTCAAATTGAAATTTTTTCCGCCACTAATGAGCCTTTCTCTCCCCAATTTTCGCTCCTTCAGCATAAATTTTGCTTGATTTAGCATCAAATAGCGTTTTCCGTCGCTTCTAAAATCACAAACAACATCATCAAACTTCGGGAAGTCCGTAACTTCGTAGCCAACAGAGAATTCATCACATTTCAATTTATTTCTCAATGTTAAAGAACTGTAGAGGAGCAATTCCTCCTGGAATCTAAATCCAATGTCCCCGGTGAAAGCTGATTTGTATTCTTTCTCCATTTTTTTTTTTTTTTAATTTTGAACCTGAACTAAGCACTAATTACCAGAACTTTTAGGACTTAGCTGCCTTAATCCACGAGATGATCTTCAGAACTAACTTTGCAGGTGAAAAGGTATTTTGATGGAACTCTAAGACGTTGTTGTTATCACGCGGCGTGATAAAATACATATTATTGGTTTGATAGATAATTATTTCATCTAATCTTTAGTAATTATTGTGATATGATGTCAGTTCTTACTTCATCTCCAGATAATGGCCATAATAGCCACCAAAAATAAATTGCAAGCTAATTATATCTGTTATTGTTTATTTTTCTGATTCACCATTTTACCCCAGTTACCCTTATAGTAAATCAATAAAAAGGTAAAATATTATTTATCAAAAATTTCCCAACTAAACATTCTTTTTGGTCTTTTCTGCGTTAACTCGAAACATTATTTTAAACTTTGAAAAAGAATTTATCTAGGTAATTTAGAATACAAAAAAAATGTTTGGGTTAGCGTATAGAGGTAACTGGGGTAAAATGGAGAATCGGAAAAAAAATAAAATTAATGTCTCAAGAAGCAGTGGGAGCTAATCTGTCTAATTTTGTCAGTAGTTCCACTTTATACCCCTGCCTAAGCCTAGAAAGTTTCATAATTATTGATGCGATATTTTGGCTTTTATTTGAAAAACAAATTTTTCAAACCTCAAAGTTACTCTGACCTTTCAACTACAAATTAAGTTTTTAACTGGTACACAAATCTCTCATTCTTAATAGAAATTATAGCGTCTTGCTAAAATAATTTTATTAAATTAAGATTAGCTAACAAAAAACTGCAATTCACCATTTTACCCCAGTGTCGGGGCATAATAGTGAAAGTGCAAGGGTTTGGAAAATGACCTGAAAATGCATTTTCCCGTTGAGATAGGAAGAAATCGTCTGAGATAAAGTTGTAGCCCAAAAAATTTGTTATAAGATAGTTGTTATTGAACTCAGGAAAAATTATCTCCCAAAAATTCACCATTTTACCCCAGGTTTCCCTAACCGTAATTAACTTAAAGGGTTAATCGATTTATTCGAACTTTTTGAAAGTCCTGAAAGTAAAAGCTTTTTTTTTGTGTGCTTTTAGTCCTGGAGATTTTAGCTAGTCCCCGTGGTCAATTCGATTTTTTTCTAATCGTCACAAAATAAGATTAATTTAGTAGCCCTTTCACTTTTTTTCGCGACCGATTTTTTGTGAATTTAATTGTTATTTTAAGTTAGAAAAGTTAATAATTCACGTAGAAGAAGTCAAAGAAGACGTTTTACCTGAGAAATGTCTACACAGGGCGTCTATAGAGGAAATATACAGATAAAAGGAACTGTTTCTATATGCGGACACGAAAGGATTAGTGACAAAAATTCTACATCTATGTGTAAGGGAAGTTGTACTTCAAAATTTTTCAAAAGAAAATGTTAAAAACAAGGAATAAACTTGAAATATATCTATCGAATCTTCCAAGAATTAGATAAGCAAAAAATGTTTGAGAGTAGGTACAATTGAGAATTAGTAAGGGGGCAGAAGAATGTGAAATTTGGGCAATTGACTAACTATAAAAGACGTATCAGTATGGTATAACAAAGAAATGGGAATTCCAATATTTACGCGCTCCTACGTGCTTTTTATTACCCCATTTGTAAAAATTGTACATACATAGATAATTGAACAATGGACCTAATTCAGCGACCAAGAAACCCTTGAAATCTTTAAATTTTGTACTGAAATTTCAAGATTTCAAGCGAATTTCAAGGGTTTCTTGGTCGCTGAATAAGGCCCAATATCTGGAGAAATCAAGTATTTTATTGGGATCATGAATAGGATCTTAATCATTGATATGCCGTGGGGGTATGCATTGAATCATACGTTGATCAAATGGAGTTTCTTTTATTTTCTCGAATTTAAATGAATTTAATTACTTTTCCAAGTTGGAAAAATACGTTAACCCTCCGTATACTGTGACCAAAATACTTACGCGCATTACTATTGGGGTAACTGACTGACCCCATAGAATTTTCATTTCGGTCAAATGTCCATTAATAGACTCCTTGGTACTCCCTAAGAAGTCTTTTGTCCATTTAAGAATAGGGGAGGGCGGGGCTAATAAAGTCACTTAAGGGTTTGGAAAAAGCCGAAAATATCATATTTCCTAGCTAGATAGAACAAAATGATCTGAGAAAGAGTTGTAGGGCAAGAAATATCCTAAAGAATTGAGCTATTCATTTCGCTTTATTTGTTTGGGAAATATTATATTTTGAGCTTTTTCTAAACCCTTTAGTGACTTTTAACCCCGCTCTCCCCTACAAAAATTAATTTTATATGAACTTTGCAATGAATTTTTTGCGTTAGAATCGTCAAGAAAGAGACAAAGAGTAACAAAGCGAAGATAAAATGCAATAAATTTGACCGTTATATGAATTTTTGAATTCCCTCTTCTTACATTTTTGTTAATAACTTTTTTTCTAGTGGTCGGATCGACCTGAAATTTTGACATAATCTTCTCAGATAACCAAGGAACTTATTCCCAAAAGATCTCTGAGAATTAGGGAGTAAAATCTCGAAATAGAGCTCTGGGGTCGGTCACCTACCCCTCATAAGTATACGAAGGGTTAAATAAAAAGCTTGTTACGCAAAAGGTGGTCAATCCAACTTGTTAAATTAATAAAAGGTTAGAAATGTTACTGTAAGATTAGATAGAAAAGCACTGTTTTGAATAAAATGTTACCAGACAATCTTTTTTTATGTAAGGTATACACTTCTTGGAAAATCCCTTATCACGGTCCTAGTCGAATTTAGTCATATTCTCCGAAATCATGTTTAAATCTCATGATTATTTTCTTACCTCTTGAAAAGCTTCAAAAACAAGAAGACCAGACATCTATTGAAGACCAGATATCTAAAATGTTTATTTGTGCGTATATTGAAGCAATTTAATAACCTCTTTGGATTTTTTTCGTTATCTTTTTATTCAGATTATTCCAGAGTAAAATAACAATTTTTTATCATTACTTTTTAACCTTTTTCCCCTTCTTTTCAGCTTTATCTTTAGTTTCAAAGGGTTTATGAACAGTCTCCACATGACGTGAAAAGTAGAACTCGGTGGAGAAAGCTTTGCGTTTGGTGCATAAATAGCAAACGTATGAGTAGTCAATATGGGCCTTAGCGCGATGTCGAAGCATATTACCTCGGCTATCAAATAATTTTCCACAATCAAAGCACGGATGAACTCCTACACTGTAAAAGAAGAAAAATGTTTATTTTTCTTTATCTTTTGTATTTTTCTTTTAAACTTACTCAACATGATTTATATGAATGTGTTCTCTAAATTCCTCCTTTATATCAAATCCCGATCCGCATGCGTCACATTCAAAGTTCTTTAATGCGTGATTCTCGTCATAGTGATCCTTGAGGATTTCTAGACTTTCGAATGATTTCTTGCAAGCAGGGCAGACGATGGGATCCACTGTGGAGGGAAAAAGTTGTAAAAAAAAACTTCTTAAAGAGATTTTTAAGTGTTGAGAGGTGTGAAAGACGCTACATTTGGTATCTACGGGAAGGCCGTTGTGGTATGTGTGTGAATGTCTCTTGAGCGATGCATAAGAACTAAGGGTTTTGCCGCAGTAGAAGCAATCTCGGGGCTGAATCTTGATATTGTGCGTATTATTGTGTCGCTTGTACTCCGTCCTCGGTACAGTCTCCCCGCATTTATCGCACGTTATATTGGGCTGTTTTGAGAATTTTTTTCTAAAAATTCAAACAAAAATTAATATTTTTTAGTTTTTTTAAGAAGATCTTCTTCTCCTTGAACTTTTTTTTACCTGTAATGCATGTAGATAATATGAAGCTTAATTGTTTCATAGTTGACAAATCTCTGTCCACACATATAACATTTGTACTTCATGTGATCCGTATGGCGCTTCTGATGGGTTCTGAGGTATGCACGATTCTTGAAGAAGTGTCCACATATTTTGCACTTATGCTTCTCCTGAAAATGCACCTGCATATGCTGCTTGAGACGATCATTGTCCACAAATGCCCTTGGGCATTTGGGACATTCAAATTCCTTAATGTTTGAGTGGGTCAAGACGTGTCTCTTCAAGCTTGCCTTCCATTTGTACTCCTTTCCGCATAGCGAACACTTAGTATCCCCAGGCTTCAGGTAAGCTGACAAAAATTCTTTAGTTGTTTTGAATTTCTTCTCTTCAGCAGCTTTCTTGTTTTTCCTACAAGAAAAAATGATAAAAATTTGAAAAATATTTTTTTTTGAAGCCTGATGATGGGTTTGAATTTGCCGAAATGTCGCTGGAAAAATATGAATAAGTTTAAAGAGAAAAAATTACAAAATCGTGATTTTTTATTCAACATTTTGTTATTTAAGCATTATTAGGCTAAGCTTATTAGTAAATTTCACGCATTAAAGGGTTAAAATGACTCAAAAGGAAAAAGTCAGTAGATTGATTGATTGCAATACTTCTCGTCCTTTTCTTGAAAACCAAGCGAGTTTAGTCAGAAGGAAATCATCACATAAACATACTTGACTGGAATTCGTAGAGTGAGCTTTTGTGGCTTTTTCCCTTCGTCTCCATCTTTAGCAGTACAATAATCGGTGAGAATCCCATCAACACAGAATATTTTAACATCCTCAATTGCCGTATCCATGATAAATCACTAGGATTTGCATTAAAAATCCTTCAGAACATTCCAACAATTTACTCCTTAACACGATGAGTGAACTGTCAAAATCTCTTAAGTTTGCGTCTAGGAGATTTAAGAGAATTTTAAGAGGTTTTTAAGAGATTTAAGAGAAGATTTTTTGTGAAGCAATCATAGTAACGGTTTTTTTTCATTTGATTTTGTCATTGCAATTTTCTTCCGGGAGAAAAATTAGACGGAAAACTATAAAGAAAACTTTAAAATAACTGGAAAATCCCTGAAACTTGCAGTAAGTGTAATTAATTGACTAATTTAATCAGGGGAATCACGAGAAAATAGAATTTTTGAGCATTCCAAGTGCTTACAGTTTCAATCATTTTTTAGGTTAGGTATTGAAGCAGAAGAAGAAAAAATGGCTGATACGTCCGGGAAGAAGAGAAAACCAGGCCCGGCATCTAGAACAAATAAAATCCCACGCAAGAAGTTCGGGTATAATGGGAATATCAACTTCATCTTCCCAAACGACGATGGGGCTGTCCTGCTGGCGGATAAGCTCAAACTCATGGCGGTCAGTGAAGTGTGGTTGAATCAACTTCCAAGATGCGAGATCAGTGAACCAGAGGATATTACCATTGAGGACATCCCTTATGCAGTTTTCTCCGCAATGGTGGATTTTGTCTCCTACAGCGACAATGGAAAGCCCGTGTTGGACGTGAATGAAGGGAACTTCCAGGTATTCCTGTACGCCGCTAAGAAGTACTTCATTTACAGCGTCCTCCATGAGATTGTAAAGTTCCTCCAGAATTTCATCAAAGCCGAAAATCTTGCGGAACATTTTGAATTTATTGAGCGTTTTGACATGCAGCCAATCATGGAACATTTCCAGGCCATCTGCATTCGTTTCCCACTGCACGTCATCAGGACTTTGAATACTTCCCCGCCTCACAAGCGTATCCTTCAAATGATCCTCGAGAGTCCTCTGCTCAACTGCAATGAGTACAGTCTCTTCTATGAGATAATGGAGATGCTTATTCGTGATGGGAAGGGGCATCCGGGAGGCGGACAGAATGGTGAGAGTGATTGCATGAGGAGGGAACTTGGACGTCTTCTTTACCTCATTCGCTTCCCAACGATGACAATTGAGGAGTTCATCATGTGCACCGAAGCACCAACTCCACTCACGGACAAGGAGGCCAAAGATATTCTCTTGTGGCTCAATGGGCAAATCTACAGCTCAACCATTAAGAAGTTCAACCTCAAACCGAGATTCCCCATTGCTGAACCATAAATGAAATTACAAAAAAATCTGCATTTAAAGCAACCTTGCACTGAAGCACCGCCTTGGAGAAAATTTTAGTTACGCGAGAACCAATGAAAACTTTACTTTGGATTTGTCAACCAATCAGGGAGATTCTCCAAATTCTTCTTATTTCTTTTTCCGTTAAAATCAAGCAAAGGGAGGCACTCCAAATTTTTTTCTCATTGGCTCAGAACAGACGGCCGTGGCTTTTGGTTGACGTCTTCGCGATGCAACTTTTTGGAAGCGACTTTTTTGCGAAGACATAACCTCAAAGCAACTTTTTTGTGTGCAAAAAAGTGAGAAATACGGGAAAAAATTCATTGCAGTGCCCCCGGGGGGCTTCCCGTATGCTGTTATAGCATTTTCCAAGCGTAAATTTGCACAATTCTGTTTTTTACCACAACAATATTTCGATGCGACTTTTTTGACACTTGGATGCGACTTTTTCGATGTAACTTTTTTGGGTGGAAACTTTTTTTGTTCAAAAAAAAGTGAAAAAATTTTCCTCGAAAAAGTCACACCCAAAAAAGTTGCTTCAAAAAAGTCACACCCAAAAAAGTTGCATCAAAAAAGTCACATCCAAAAAAGTTACATCGAAAAAGTCGCATCCAAGTGTCAAAAAAGTCGCATCGAAATATTGTTGTGGTAAAAAACAGAATTGTGCAAATTTACGCTTGGAAAATGCTATAACAGCATACGGGAAGCCCCCCGGGGGCACTGCAATGCATTTTTTCCCGTATTTCTCACTTTTTTGCACACAAAAAAGTTGCTTTGAGGTTATGTCTGCGCAAAAAAGTCGCATCCAAAAAGTTGCATCGCGAAGACGTCAACCAAAAGCCACGGCCGTCTGTTCTGAGCCATTAAAACATTTTTGTACTGCATTGAATTAAATTAACATTTATTGAATTTATTGGATGAAATACATGAAAATTAACAGAATTATTTATCTAAAAAAAAACTGAATTGAATTTGAAATAAAAAAGAATTTTTAAACAATATTGTTTCATTGGTCGGTTGTTGAAATGTCCAGAACGGTGTTAGTTATCAGAAAATATAAATTGGTTTTTCATTTTTTCTTCAAATTCCAATCAAATGTGCGAGAAGGATATATTTTTTCACGTCGTAATCAGCCATACATCACAACTTTGATCCAGAATGATGATAGCTCATAAAAATCGGTTAAGCGGTTTAGCCATATATTGCGTCAATTTTTAACCCTTTTGTGTCTTTTGGATCAGGCAATAATATCAACGTGAAACATGTAAGGGAATTATTCACAGAAGGGAATATTTGGGCGGTGAAAAGGTTCACACGTTTATCTAGTGGGGATTACGCCCCAAGGCTGACGAGCTATTCCTAGACAACGCGACTGTCCCGTTCCACGACCCACACAGAATTCCCTAATCACTTAGCAGCCCACATAGTAATTCCACCACTAGAGAGACTCGCCCTGGGAAGGAGACCCACGTTAGTGTGTTCTGTCTCCGAAAGAGGGGGTTGCCGGCAATATGGGGTTATGCCTTTGGCGGGTACAAACTTTAACCCTACAAACATAAGATTTTCCCGAATTTTATTGATTGATATTTATTAATTGTTTTTTTTTCAAATTAAGAAATGCGTTACTGGAGAACACGAATTTCTAACCTCAAACTTTGACCTGAATTTTCTATTTAAAAAAATGTTTTTTAAGATTTTACGAGCTTGAAGTTTTTGAAGTCGCCTACACATCAATGTAGAATTTATCACAATAAGTTGTTTTTTATTCTGTGATGATTTATTTAAAAAGGTTAAATTGGCAGCAAGTACCAGTTCTGTCCTCCAGTGTTAAATTTACTTAAATGAAACCAAATGACAACGTTCTAACTGAAAAATGTTCTCTGAGAGCATCCATTGAATGAATATCATGATTAAAAAAGACCGCGCGTTTCAATGTTTCATGTGGTCACGAAAGGGTTAAACAAAAATCGGTCATAACTCGAAAATGACTTGACCGATTTTGACCAAATCTAACTCAAATGAAAGATCTCATTAATACTTGGAGGACCGAAAACTTTTTACCTACGCGGAGGATCCAAATATTAAATGTTTTCTTAATTGGAGATTTGCTTATTGAATGAGGATCGAAAGTTTAATTAATTCTTAATCTATTTCAACTTTCAAAACTAGAAATCCTCTAAATGTTAAAGCCTTACAAATGTTTAGAACATTGCAAGCTCCAAAACTGCCGCTAGAGGGCCTAAAATGGAAAAAAATCGAATAGTTTTCGATGAATATCTCGAAAACGCTATTATCGAATTTCTTAAACCAAAAAAACGTCTTTGGCCCCTTTTGTGTGAATTTAATGTAGGGGAGACCGGGGCTAATAAAGTCACTTAAGGGTTTGAAAAAAGCCAAAAAATTAATATTTCCTAGCTAGATAGAACAAAATGATCTGAGAAAGAGTTGTAGGGCAGTAAATTTCCTAAAGAAATGAGCTAAACATTTCGCTTTATGTTTGGGAAATATGATATTTTGAACTTTTTCTAAACCCTTAAGTGACTTTTTTAACCCCGCTCTCCCCTATTTAGAATTTGGAATAGCAATTAAATTCACAAAAATTTGAAAAAAATATAATATTTCATGTTTGGGTCAGCGTATGACCCAAGGAACTCGAAAGAGTTAAATTTTGGTATGTTGCCGATGAGATCAGGACCTTTCTATTGATGGTTCAAAATCGAAAATCTACAGAACAATGAGAACAATACTCTTATTTCATTTTTTTATATTTCATATTTATTTATTTATTACACTGAAATTACATCCAAATCATTGATATTTTTCCATTTATTTAATCCTCTGACTTAAGTGCAAAAAATACATCCAAAACACTTTTATGTCAATTCTTCCCTTTATTTTTACGTCGAAATCTGTAGTAAATACTCCAAAATAAAACTTCTTTTGCTCCCTTTAAGCAAATTAGTAGCTCACTTCGAAAAGATGGTGCGTTTCTTTGTGTTTGTTCAGGAGGAACACTGTTGAGAAGTTTTTAGAGCAAAATTCACATGGAAATGGATTTGGGAGACTTAAATGACTCGTCCGATGCTGCTTCATGCTCTCTGTGGTCTCAAATACCATACCGCACATATAGCAGGGGTAGACATCCTCACTGAAAGGAACAAAGTTTTTTTTTTTTCAAGAGTTTTATCCTTTAAACTCAATCTTTTAGTTAAAGATTAATCAATTACCTGAAATGATTAATTTGTATGTGCTCCCGGAAATCTTCTTGTCGCTTAAATGATGATCCACACGTGGCACACTCAAAGGGATCCTCTCCGTGAGACTCAAAATGTTCCTTAAGTGCTTCAATATTCTCACAAAGGGCATTGCAGACCGTACAAACGGGTGGACCATCTGCAAAAAATTAAATGTTTTTTTAATGAATTTTCTTTTCAAAGATTTTTTTCTTTTAAAAATGTCTTTTATCGTCGCATCCTCTCACCATTAGCATCAATTGGAAGATTCCCATGAAACTTCCTACAATGCACACGGAGGTTTGATCTATCAAGCATTGATTTGTTGCAGTAGAAACAAATCACCGTCCTGTCTTTGTGGACATTTTTGTGCTTCTCAAACTTCTCCTCCTGGCTAAAGGTCAACTTGCAAATTCCGCATTTATATTTCACTCCTTTTGGCTTGTCCTTTGGCAGCAACCTGTGTAAAACGAATCGTAAAAGGGACGTTAAAAATGACATTAGGAAAATACGAAAAAAGGATCAAGAAAATGATTTTAAAAGTTGGCAAAATAATTGTTATAGTTAAAAGGCTTAAAATAAAATAATAGGAGGACAGAATAAAATATTCAGGAGAGGCCAAAAATATACCGAGAAAAAAAGATATAAAAATTCTCTCTATAAAAAGAACTATAAAATGATTTTAAAATAAAGGATTAAACAATAAGTAATTTAAAAAAATAATTTAATAAACAATATATGTTTTTTCTCTAATAATTAACGTTTATTCTGACGTTTAATATTACTTCTTAAGTTCCTATTCTAATGTTTAATGGTTCCTTGTTTCTTCTACAAAGGAGTTCATGCACGGGCCATGTAAAAACTTTATCTATCGTAGAACATTTTTGACCCATTTCATCTTGTAGAGAATAAAAAATAGAATAGAACATCTTAAGAAAAACGCCTGTAAAAAAACATTTATTACAAAAAAAAATTGAAACATTTTTTAGAGGGACAAAAACTATACAAATGACGTCACAATATTTGAATTTTTTGGCAAACCTTTTTTTTGCACTTTTCTATGTGATTTAAGTGGAAATTGGGAAGTTTCTCTCGCGATTGTTCAATGTTTTTTGATTCTCTACAATATAGAATTAGTCAAAATTGTTCTGCGATAGAAAAAAGATTTTACATCGCCCGTGCATGAACTCCTTAAAGGTTTTTTTATCCGTTTACATTTATTCTAACGTTTGAAATTCCTTTTTCTCCGCTTGATGGTCTTTTCACATCGTTAAAAGTTTATTTTAATGCTTAAAACGGTTTCTTTTGCGCTTGATGTTTATTCTATTATTTATCATTTTTTTTCTAACTTGATATTTTTTGTTTGACGTAAATTCTTGCGTTTGAGATTTATTTAATGAGTTATACTGGTTATACTAGTGTTTCCTCTCTAATCTTTGATATTTTCATTTCAACGTTCGTTTTTTATTTTTTCAATTTTTCCAACACAACGTTTTTTTCTAACGTTTGAAGTACTTTTTATTGTTTTCTACGTTTTCTTTTTAACAAAATACGTAATTGTTTTCTATTGTTTGACCTTTTATTTAAACGTTCAGCATCTCTTTATAACGTTTGACGTTCATTCCGACATCTTACATTTCTTTTTTTTTTTCGGTTTTTAGCATTCTTTTGACGTTTATTCTAACGTTTGAATTTATTCAAACATTCTACGATTTAGAAATTCTTATAAACGTTTGAAAATAATTTTTTATGTTTAATTTTCCTTTGATTTAGAACCTTTAGAAAGCTTTAACTTTCAATGAATTTAGATAACCTAATAACTTTCCAAAATACGTTGCTGAAAAGGTCATAAAATTGCACAGAAAAATGTCTAAAAAATGCATTAAAAAAGGATTCATTAAAGAATTCCGAAAGACCTTAAAAAAATACTCAAAAGGGACAAAAAGACTTCAAAAAAAGATCAGAAAAAGTACTCACTCAGTGTGTTTTCGCTTCCTGTGCTTCCTTAGCCCACTGTCCGTTGTGAAGATCTTGTCACACAACGTACAGCTCCATGTTCTGAGTGAACTGTGGATGTGCATGTGATTGGACATTCGTTCCATTGTCCTGAAGATCTTCCCGCAAATTTTGCATGGATACCTATCTGGGGCATGAACTGTCTCCATGTGTATCCTGAGAAGGTCTTCATGGGCGAAATCCTTCGTGCACTTGTCGTAGGGACATTTGTGGTCACGAAAACCTGAATGTGTCACCATGTGTCGCCGTAGTAAAGCAGGACGCCTGAAGAGTCTTTCGCAGAAGCAACAAATGCGATCTTTCTTCGTTGTGTACGCATTAACGAACTCTTGGGCTGTCTTGTAGGGATGATTCTCCGGAATGGGGATCCTTCAAGGAAGAAGAAGCAACAACAACAAAAAAAAATAACTTTAGGAAGGAAAACTTCAAGAGAGGAAGGTCCAAGCCAGAGTAGGAGACTTACTTCGTAGGTTGAGGAATGGAAATTTCATGAATAGGAATGTCTTCTTCTACGTTTCCATCAAAATCCTCCATTACTGTCTCTACTTTTACATCCAGATCCGCTGAACTGACCTTCTTCTCAATGATGAAGGTCTCTGCTAGAGACTCATCAGCCTTCCCTTGCTTAATCCACTGATTTTTGACCTTGCGCGTGTGTATCTTTTGATGCCCCTCGAAGGTACTCTTCTTCCAAAAGGCCCTCTTGCATTTGTTGCAGAAATACTTCTTCTTCGAAACAGTTCCCGTTTCCTTCCTGCTCATGACAAAAAAGTGCAACGGTTTACGTCTGATCTAACTGGAATATTAGATCAGACGTAAGTCAAACATACCTGTAATGAACACGCAAAATGTGACATTTGAGCGTGAAGAAAGCTGTAAATTTCAATCCGCAGTGTTCGCACTCAAACTTCCGCGGCAACGTATGTCGCCTCAGATGCCGCTTGAGGTAGTCAGAATTCCGGAATTCCTTTCTACATATTTTACATGGATGCCTTTCTGATGCGTGAACCCGAACAAAATGGGCATTAAGGAGGTGTTCCTTGACAAAATCCGCCGGACATTTGGGGCATTTGTAGTCACGGAAACCGGAATGAACTAAAATGTGCAACTTCAGCAAAGCCGGTCTACTGTAGGACTTATCACAGAAGCAACACTTTCGATCACCCTGCTTCACGTACGCCTTCACAAAAGCTGCTGCCGATTTGAACCTTGAAGGTTTTCTGATCAGACAAAAAAAAGTCTTTTAGCTGAATTTCAGGGACTTTATCAGTTTTTTAAAGTATACTTACCCTGTCTCATCCAAAGTCGTTGAAGCTAGATGTCTTGAGGGGGAATCAGGAGTAATTATTTGCAGTATATGTCTCTCTTGATGCTTCCTATATGAAGATTTACTCCAACAATATTCGTCACAGTACGTACAGTACAGCCGCTTCCTTACAATCTTCTTTAAATTTTTGCTGTAAAACGAGGAAGATTGTAAAAAGGTTTGAACTGAACAGGAAGGTGTAGTTTCAAGACTTTCAAGTCGTTATGAGTCTGAAAGATCTGAACTGTTTCAAAAAGGCTAAGTATAGAGCTGAATTCATCTTCATCAGAACGGCTACAAACTTGTCTTCATTTCAGTACTAATCTTAAACAGAATAAAGCTGCATCAAAACAGCTCCTAACTGATTTTCTTCTTTGAACTGTTCAGAGGGGACTTCTTTAAATGTTTTGAAGACTTTACAACAAGGAATGAAGATATCGGTTTAACTGATCTTCATCAGGATAATTAGGATTTGATCTGAACTAAGTTGTAACAAAGCAGCTTCTAACTGATTTTCTTCTTTTAACTGTTCACAGGGGACTTCTTTAAATGTTTTGAAGACTTTACAACAAGGAATGAAGATATCGGTTTAACTGATCTTCATCAGGATAATTAGGATTTGATCTGAACTAAGTTGTAACAAAGCAGCTTCTAACTGATTTTCTTCTTTTAACTGTTCAGAGGAGAATTTATCTGGAACTTGCTTCAAATTGAACTGATCTTTGTCAAAAAAGATGAAGACTTTGCAACAAAGAATGAAGTTTACAGTTTAACTGATCTTCATCAGGATAACTCTGATCTGAACTAAACTGCATCAAAGCAGCTCTGAACTGATCCATCTATTCGGATGATTTCCTTGAATTTTATTCTTCATCAGAAATCTGTAAAGAACCTTCATCTTTATCGAAGCTCCTTTAGATTGAACTGATCTGTATTAAAACAGAGATGAAGGATCAGATACTCTGAAGAGCTCTGACTCGTTTTCATTAATCTATTCTCAATCGCATATTCTGTTCAATTTCATAAAAAAACACACAAAGCAAAAACAGATCAGAAGACATCCAGACAGTCTGAATAGATCAGATCTTCTCAACTTCCTGATCGAACCACAAAATAAAAACAATCTTCTACTTACTCGTAGTGAACCTTCTTGAAATGACATTTAAGTGCATAACGTGTCGTATATTTCCTGCTGCAGATCTCACACTCATATTTAATCTCCTGATGTCGCTGCAGATGCTTCGTGAGGTAGGCTAACTGCTTAAATTGCTTCCCGCACAAATTACAAATGTGCTTTGAATGATTTTCCTTTACATGCTCCTCAAGAGCTTCGGGACTGTCAAAAACTTCTTTGCAATCAGTCCTGAGGCACTTGTAGTCCTTTATACCGGCATGACTTAGGATGTGTTTCCTGAGTAAACGATGCTGAGGGAAGACTTTACCGCATTCGTAGCACGTAAAGTCTGTACGTCTCATGCATTCATTCACAAAATCCTTGACTGTATCGAATTTAAGTGGATCCGGAGGGGTTTTACTACAACAAAACAATCAAAGTTCAATCAGTCAAAGAGTCTTGGAAGGGGAGAAAGTATTTGTTAACGTACATGTGTTTGTTTTTGGAGATTAATTCTGATTCAGAATTCTCCTCCTCTACGATACCATCAATGCAAAAGACGTTCTCCTTCTTCACTTTTAAATCTTCAAAGGCCATCTCATTGTCTGAAGCAGCTGCAAGAGAAGCATGACGTGTAAAGACTGCTTTGATCTGATTAAACAAGCTCAACTTACTTTCATCAGCATGTTCATGCTCTTCTCTGTGCTTCAGATACAATCGCTTAATTGTAAAGATCTTCTTGCACCGATCACAACTATACTTGGTTCTGTTTGACGCACCATGTTCCTTCCTGAGAATTAGGAGTCAGACCGTCAGAGTCAAAACTACTACACTTCAAAACTACTAGGAAACTTACTTGTAGTGAACTTTTAGATGAAATTTCAGTTTGTCCCGTGAATCATACACGAGATCACAGAAGCAGCATTCATACCGTATTATTGAGTACTTGTGTCGCCTCTCATGCCGTCGAAGGTAGTCGGAATTCTTGAAAACCTTCCCGCATTGCTTACAGGGGTGACGTTCCTTTGTATGAACTGTTGACAGATGAGATTGCATTAGGACTTCACTGAGAAATTCCTTTTTGCACTTTGGGCATTTGAATTCCTTCAATCCTGAATGCACCACAATGTGCTGCTTCAGCTGAAAGAGGTGATTGAAAGTCTTCTGACAGAACGGGCAGGTACGATCTGTATCCTTAACATAGGCCCTAAGAAAGTCAGCTTGTGTGGAAAATGAATGATCTTCTGGAAGATTTTGCTTCGGTGGTTTTTCCCTAAAACAGAAGAAATTACTCTTTGTAAAAACCCCCGTTAAACTCATTAGGAGCTTTAATCTTCTTACACCGGTGGTGGTTGTTTTAAGTCTTTTAAGTAGACCAGTTTTACATCTGAAATGATTTTGTTTTCTCCTTCATCTTCATCCACCCAGAAATTTTCAAATGCATCATTGGGATGTTCATCGAAATAATTCTCTTCCCCATCATTGAATGCTTCATCGAGGTATTCAGGTTCCTCAGAAGGATCTAATGTTTCAACTGTGTAGACATTCTCTTCTTGGTAGTCTTCTACATAAACGATCATATCGGTTAAAAATGTTTGAACAAAGGAAAATTAATTTTTAAATGATTTAAAAAAAATGTAAATTTTTAGTATTCCTGTAGCGTCCCTTTATGCGAATACAGCGCCACTGATGCTTCAATTTCAAACACTAAACACGTAGCGCTGGTGTCACTGAAAGGGACGCTGATAGAACAAAAAGGCTGCCATTTTCTTTCTTATTTTCGTTTTCTTTATTTTTTTTTTAATGTTTTTCACTTTCAATCCATTGGATAGCAATAAATCTATTCAAGGATTTGTTTAAGGATTTTTTCTTTAAATTAAAAAAACGACATTAATAGATTACTCCTTATAGAGAAAAGTCTGAATTTTCTGACTTTTCACGACATGTTAAGACACCAAAATAACCTTCCTAGCTACGCCTCAGTTTTATTTTGTTTCATTGTTTTACCGTAGGCGCTGGTTTCGCTAAAAAGGACGCCCCCAGTTCCGCCATATTTTTTTCTTTTAACAATTTTTTATTATTTTCTCCACATTTATCACTTTTTTGGATTCCTTTTGCATTTTTTATTTTTAAAAATTAAATTTAGCAAACTTACCTGGGAGTTCTGTTACCTCTGGAACCTCCAGAACTTCTTCATTTTCCTCCGTTTCTTTTTTCAACTTTTTCTTCAACTTCTTCATCATTGGAGATGTTTTGCTGGAAGAATAATGAAATTTCATTGAATTCTCCTTAAATTGGATATTTTTGAATCTTCCTTACTTATCATGAAAGGTCATCACGTGATCCTCAAGGTATTCAGGGCGTGTGAAGGTACTCTTACACACGGAACAGGTGAAAGTCTCAGGGTTTCCGTGTGTTCTCTTCATGTGCTTCTTGAGGTAGGTGGCGTTCTGAAAGACCTTCCCGCACACCTTGCACGGATGTTCCTCCTGCACGTGACACAGCATGTGCTCATGAAGGGATTCATGATGTGCAAAGACTTTGAGGCATTTTGGGCATTTGGATTCATCTATACCTGAATGCTTCAACATGTGCCGTCGAAGCATTTCTGTTCGCGGGAAAATTCTCTTGCAGAAGCCACACTGAACGTCTCCAGGCTTCACGTGGGCTTCGGCAAATTCCCAGGATGTCTGGAAGTTGTGTTTAATGATTTGAAGGACTTTTGCACCATCGGGTGTTGTTTCCATTGGTTCTGGACTCATTCTGGGGTGATATTCTTCCCAGATTACATCGATCTTCCTATTGGCTGCAGTGTCTGAGGATTTAACTGCAGAGAAATGGGGATTTTTAGTGTTTTTTTTGCAAAGAAAATTAAAGAAAATTGTTAATTTTACCTTTCCGCTGCCTTGGAAGCATAATTGGTTGATCCGGATGGACTCTCCGGCAGTGCTTCTTGAGATTCTGCCGGTCTGAGATCTTCTTGTTGCAGTAAAAGCACATCTTTGACTTATCCTTGTGCAGATCCTGATGCTGTAGGTACTTTGTCTTCTGCCAGAAGATCTGTTTGCACACCTCACACGTAAACTTCCTCCGCAGAATCTTTCCCTTCTCATGGCTGGAATTTCAATGTACAAGATTCAGGTTCAAACTCAAATCAAATTCCAAGAAATTGGTCATGACTTACCAGAAATGGACACTCTTCATGTGACTCAGGAAGATGTCTCTCGATCCAAACTTCCCTTCGCAGATTTCACACTCAAATTCCTTCTTTAATTTGTGTCGCCGCTCATGCCGACGCACATAGTCCTGATTCGGGAAGGTCTTTGGGCAGAATTGGCAGGGAAAATTTCCCTTTTCGTGAATCTTCCCATGTGCCACAAGCAAGTCCCTGTTAGCGAAGGATTTAGGGCATTGACTGCATTTGTAGCCTTTGAAGCCCGAATGAATCATCACGTGTTGCCTCAGTGTTGCTGGCCTGTTGAATACTCTCCCACAGAAAGGGCATTTCCGGTCTTTCTTCCCCACAAAAGTTTCAACAAATTCCAATGAACTCCTTATCACTGGATCAACGTAGGCTCTGCAAGAAAAGTTCCTGGAATCTCAAATCTCCTGGATTAGCAAAAATACTCACCCACTGCCACTGGGATTGTCTTGCAAAGCATCCCCGGAAGCTTCATCCTCTGGCTCAGTTTCCTTGAGAATTTCTTCTCCCTTCTGCACCATTAAACTCCTATCTTTCTTCTTCATCACTTTTCGGCCAAGAAACTCCAAAACATTTAAGGAAAATAGCTTGAAAAACGAATTTTCATAAAGTTTTCTAGCTTTGTTTTGCTTTTTGACGCGGGTGATAGTAAAAACGTCAAAACCGTCGAGGTTAGACGAAAATTTTTAGAGCGGGAGTGCAACATAACCTAACTTTCACTTCCCGCCAAGGTAAGTTCCTTTTTTTGGAATTCTTTTCAACCGGATTAATCGTCTACTTAATTTATTCATTACTTAATCGCTAATTAACTATTCTAAAGTTCTAAATAGCCATAAAATGATCAAATTAATGAAACTGTGAGAACTAATTCATTCCCTCTTGAATGAATCTCTTAAGTTAAAAGTCCAATAACAAGGAATTTTTATTTAAGAGAAACTGATGAAATGGAAATTGAGTTGTCTCACATTAACTATAGAATTTAAATATTTCTATGAGAGCTATGAGAGTCACAGGGAATACAGGACAACCTAATATTTTGACAACTTATTAGCAAAAATTCATTGGAGAAAGTTTGTTTTCTGCCCAAAAATTAGTTAAAAATTGTAAGTATTTTGCCTTATTTCCTTTATCTTAAAAATCTATTTTTTTGCTATTTCATGGAAATTATTTAAAATTGCTGTTTGGATATAATTTTTTCAAGTTTCCGGGGTGAAAAGAAAAACAATGGGTGGGGTCAAATGAAGCATAGTTCTTTTTCCTCAGTTTTATTGATTTTCAAGCACATTTATTTAGATGAAAGACATAAAATATCTTTTATTTTATTAAAATCGTTTAAAATTTCGGAAAAATAGAGGGAAATCTTGAGAAAATGAGCCAAAAAAGCTAAAAATTCAAATTAATTGCATTTTTATTGCAGTTCCTGATTTACGACATTTGAAATCAAAGAAACAGATAAAAATGGTCAGGAACTATCAGCGCAAGAAACCTCCACTTGATACGGAAAAACTAACTCAGGCAATTAATCTGTTGCAAAGTGAAAAAGTATCAGTAAGACGGGTAGCCAAGACGTTTGGTCTGAATTACTCAACACTCACTCGCTACCTAAGAGCCATCCAGTCTTATGATCCCCACGGGACACTGCACGCAATCACCCCGTCCGATTTGCCAACAATATGTTCGAAAAAGACACGAACGGTGTTCTCTGTGGCACAGGAGGAATCTCTGGTGGAGTATCTGAATCAGAATACTGATCCGCATTTTGGGCTAACTTCGAGGGATGTGAAGGTGTTGGCGTATCAATTTGCAAAAAGTCTGAAGATCATTGTTCCCGGATGGGAGGTGAACGGAATGGCGGGAAAAGAATGGCTAAAGAGTTTCCACACGCGCAATCCTTCATTGATTATCCGGAAACAGGAAGGACATGGAGATTGCCATCGAACTGTAATTAACAAGAAGAATATTGCTAGATTTATTGATGAAATGCGTGGTGTCAAAGAAGGTGCAGGATTAACTGATTCCTGTCCAGCAGACGTTATCTTAATGAATTTTTCTCTTATTTTTGTAGAATCTTCCATTTCCTGCACAATTTGCGATGAAACATTTGAAAATTTAGACGATCTAACGCAACATATTGAACTTCATGAGGATTCAGTCCTTTTTGAGTGCGCTCATTGCTTTAAGAAATTCCCCAACAAATTTGCCCTTTCATCTCACATTCGGCATCACAGGAAGTTAGTTTCCTGATCTACTATAGCTCTCAGTTTGAGCGCATTTAACATGAATTCTTTTTGTAGGTTGCTAAATGATGAGAAGCGCAGCGACGATGAACTCTTCTCCTGCCCAACGTGTGGAGACATAATACGTGGAAAGTACCATTTTCACGATCATCAAGCAGTTCACATGATTGAGAAGCCTTTTGTATGCGACATCTGCCAGATGCGCTTCCAGAACAAAGTAGCTCTGACGGGGCACACAAAGAGGCTACACACCTGGGAAGGACAGAAGTTCAAATGCCCCAAATGTGGCTTCATCTTCAAGTATTTGGGGAATTTGAGGAAGCACACAATGAAGCATCAGCAGCTAACAACCAAAAAGATTCAAAAGAAGACTTATGTGAAGAGGCTCAAACGTGAAGACGCACCAATCTACCCTGTTGATCCCACATTGATTAAGACCGAGGAGGAGGAGGAGGATGATTTGAATTTTGAGAGTGAAATTGATCTTTCTGCAACGGTTAAAGTTGAGGAAGATCCCTTCTGGGGAATTAAGCAGGAAGTTGATGAATAAAACCCTGAAGGGTACATATTATAAAATCCATAAACATGTCTTTTTTATATTTTTAAAGAGTCCTTAAGGAGTCTTTGTTTTGAAAAAGCCTTAAAGGATGTGATCTTGCAAAGATCTTAAATGGTTTATCGTCTAAAAGAAGTCTTGAAGGATTCTTGATCTTAAAGAAGTCTTGAAGAATTCTTGATCTTGAAGGAGTCTTCATGAATTCTACGTCTTGAAGAAGCTTTAAAGGATTCTTCGTTTTTATTAGAAGTTTTAAAGGATTCTTGTTCTTTAAGGTTTTCAAGACGGGATTTCCCGAATAATTTATTAGGAATTGGATGGCGTTGAATTTAAGAAGCAACTCTGTTCCGGACATTAGTATGTGTCCTCGGTAGTATAGTGGTCAGTATCCCCGCCTGTCACGCGGGAGACCGGGGTTCGATTCCCCGCCGGGGAGGATTTTTTTTCAACTTTTTCTTCATTAATATTTCTTTATTTAATGATTTTTTGAAGAATTAATGAATAATTTTTCACCGAAATTCAATTCTTGAGGAATTTTATGCAAAACTTTGGAAGAAAAAATAATTTTAGAAAGGAAAAAGTTGAAAAAAAAACCCTCCCCGGCGGGGAATCGAACCCCGGTCTCCCGCGTGACAGGCGGGGATACTGACCACTATACTACCGAGGATACGTTTAAACTCGTGCAAAGTTTCTATGCAAGTTAATGGGAATTTTCTTTAACCTTTTTCATCGTTTAATTTTGAATTCAAGAATTTTTTTTATTTTTTTTTCTAATGTTTAATTTTTCTATTTCTTTCAGAGGTAAGTTCTTAGCAGAAGAAGTTCCAGAAGAGTTTTAATTTCAACAGACTGTGAGTGAGTAAATTTAATTATTCCCTTCATCTATGTATTTCGTCTAATTCTATGACCTGAAAAATCAGCTTTTTAAAAAAAAATCATTGAAATCTCCACAGATGATAAACAATGATTAATTCCTTTGTTATAAATTAAAATAAGATTTAATAATTTAAGATTTAAAATAAGTCTTACAAACAAATATGGAGGAATAACGAAAAAACAAAATGTGAAACTTTACAAGAACGCCCAGAAGATTAGCTAACTGTATTTAAAAATGAAAGTTACGAAATAAAAAGCCTATGATTTGAGGAAGCATAAGCTGCAAATAGAGTCCTTTAATATTAAAAAAAAAACTGAAATAAAATCAAATCTTTATAATTTGATCCATTTTTTCAAATTTAAAAATATTTTTTCAATAAACCATGTCCGAGTAGAAGAAGCCTAACTCATAAAGAGGCCAAGGAAGTCATTTTTTTCATTAAAAATGTCAGAGAATACTGAAAATAAGGCGAAAAATTAGCAAAAATCAATCTAATAGATGAAATTAGATTGAATAGGGGCGTGGTTTACACATCACTAAAAATGAATACACACCTTTCTCATTTGAATAAAATCCTTTAGATTCAAAGGTACAAAAAAATTGATTTTTCATCTGATTTTCCCCTTCAATTCTTTTTAAAGGTGAAAATGATTATTTTTCCACCCACGTTCCTTCCATTTGAAGGTCATTTGAATGCTCAAAGCCTCGCAAAAATGATGAAATTCCTTCCTTTGGCAAAAAGAAAATTAAATATTCTGTTGGAATTTATATTTTTCTTTGATTTAAAAATACAAATTTCATTGGGAATTTGGTACTTAAATTCATTACATACAAGCTACATTCTCTTTAATATCATCAATTCATCTTATCTTACATTTTGTACAGAATTCTTCCGGTTTGATCGTCCTTTTTACATTTTATCGCAATCATTGTCATTTTTCCCAGCATTTCTATGTCTTATATTTTCTTTGTGGTTTTTTTCTCTGCTTCTGTGATGTGCTGGTGATGAGATTCATTTGAAGATTTGTTGGAGAAAAAAAAAGAATTCCTACCAGACATGAAATTCTTCGTAATGCTCAACAATTTCAATGTGTTTAATAAACACCTCCCCGCATTTATCGCAATGATAACTTCTGTCCGATGATCTCTTGAAACTCAATTCCTTTGGCTTCCGCCCACTCTTGCAAGTTCTCTCTTCCGGTGAATCTGGTGGGCTCCTTGAGGGTTTCTTCTTTCGTCTTCCGCGCTTTGTAACACCTTCAGCAGCGCTCTTCACGTTATGTCGTGCTTTCATGTGGGCAGTGAGCTTTGCTTTCTCCGGGAAGGACTTAAAGCACTGCCGACAGTGAAACTTCTGGACTTTCTGATGCTTCACCATGTGGACACGCAGATGGGATTCCTCGTAGAAAGTCATTTCGCACGTTGGGCATTTGTGATTACGCTCCCGGAATTCAGTTATAACAAACTGAACCACCTCCTCTGCTGGTTCGTCCTTTAAACATCTACAACATTGAAAGATTTAATGGAAAATTTATTAAATTTTGGAGATTTTTTCTTCTTGAGGACTTACGATGATCCTGACAGTTGCGTAGGGATATCTTCATGGCATTCCTTCTTGGGAATAAAATTTCCCATGAAAAGAACTTCATCTTCTTTTGCATTCTCCATCACTTCCTATTGTATTTTCACTTGTCCAGGAAATGCCGGAAAAACTTTTTGTGAGAAAAGCGCGAATGCAGTTTGTTTTGGTTTGCGATTGACGTTTTAGACGAGTTTTGTCAATGAATTTTCATTGAATGAAAAAAAGGGATTTTGTCTCTTAATTCTCTTCAACATCTTAAATTAAGAGATTTTCTTTTTAACACTGGAGGACTTTATAAGGGCATGAGGTAATGAAAAAACGTTCTGTTGCAGAAAATAAAATTTGTTTCTTTTGGGAATATACTTGAAAGGACTATACTGAGCTAAACAAGAAAAGGTCCACAGCTCCTTCGTGAACTTCGTAGTCCTCCTTTATAATTGATTCCTGCCAGGATGTATCTTCCGGATCTGTTTGAAAGTCTGTTGTAAGAGATGTCCAGTCCAACGTCTTCTAGCCTCCAATTTGATTATTTCGACGTATTTAAATGTCAGACAAACCAATTTTTGACATCAGATTTTGTTAACTCGTCTAAACTAGTGGTAAAGAAATAACTTCTGGTGAGGAAGAATTTAAGGAAGAATGGAAATAAAGCATGAAAAGAATGATGAATTCTTAAATTGTGTCTTTATTGAGGAAGACTACAGTATTGACGATCAATTTGATCCACTTTCCTGCATTGTAAAGAAGGAGGAAACTGAGGAAGTTGATGTGTAAGTTAACTAATAAGCTCTGATCATCAATCCTGTTGCTTCATCTGATTGTTGAAAATTTCCAGGAAACCAGATTTTCCCTTCTGGGATCGAGATCCAGATGAATCAGTTGATTTTAAGGATCCTCCTCCACCAGATGACGATTCTAATTCCACAGGATCCTTTAGAGACTCCAAGGAAGAGCTGAAGGTGCTTGTAAATGATGCTCCAGCAACAGCAGCAGGTGATGAAACAGCTGCTAACGAGGCTGCTGATGAGAAAATTATTACAAAGAAGGAGCACAAATGCCCGGATTGCGGGAAAGTCTTTGACACATCGACAAGGCTGAAGAGACATCTGGGATCACATGAAAAACGACGCCTCAAGGAAGCTGCTGGTGCTACGGTGAAGAAGCCAAAGAATAAAATTTGCCAAACATGTGGTAAAGCTTTTGCAACAAATCAAAAATTGAACCGACACATTGCAACTCATGCCAAGCATGCAGAGGAGGAGGAAGATCCTGCTGGGATTAATAGGATGCACAAATGTCCTAAATGTGGCAAAGGATTCTCCTATCCATCCACCCTTAAGCGCCACATTGACACCCACACGGATGATGATGGGATAGTCAAGCTCTTTCAGTGTCGGGAATGCTCGAGATTCTTCCCAACGAAGCTAAAGTTGGAGCTGCATCAGCAATTGCACACGGATAAGGCGCTAATTTGCAACATTTGCAGCAAACGCTTTACGAAGATCTTTAATTTGGAAGCTCATATCCTCCGGCATACCACTGAAGGGAAATTTCTCTGTGAGGAATGCGGCAGGAAGTTCAACAGTGACCACAACCTACGTACGCACATCTTCCGCATCCACAATCCACGTTCACGCGAGGAAACGGCTGTTCTGTGCAATCTCTGTGGGAAAGCCTTCTTCGACCAGAAAGCCTTTGAGAGGCATGAGGTGGTGCACACGGATGTACGCACCGTTCCCTGCCCACTGTGCCCGATGATGTTCAAAACAGCCCAGAATCGCAACATTCACATGACCATCCACACGGGAGAGAAGCCACATGCCTGCAAAATCTGTGGGAAAGCCTTCCGGCGGTACAGCTGGCTCAAAACTCACATGTTTGTACATGGAAATGACCGGAAGGACTGCCCCTACTGCAAGACATGCACCAAAAGTATCTACCTCCGGAAGCACATTGTTACCAAGCATCGTGGCCTACCCGTTCACATCACAGACGGACCAATGGGCTGTACAATCTGCAAGGAAGTCTTTGCAACACTCAATGAACTCAAGGATCACGTTGAAGTACATTCCACTTGTGAGGAACTTCCGGATGCAGCAGCCCAAACGGAAACTCCAAAGGATTCTGCTGAGCAACAGGAAGACCGTCAAAATGTCCAAAAAGTTCCGGAAGAAGAGGAAAAAGGAATCAAATTAGTGGTGCTGTAGAAGAATTTCTCTTAAAAGCTTTTAAATTTCCTTTTAAAAGCTTTTAAAATAAAAATCTGATGCGATGAATGAGTTTCTGTTGTGTTCTCCCTACATACATGTGCACACACAAAATTTATTTTGCCTTCTAAATCACAAAAAGGATATTTTAAACATAAAATTTATTTAATTAAAAATAATAAAAGTCTAAATATTGCATCTCAGCTTCCGGCCACGTATCACAGAGTCCCCTACTTTGAAGAACTTCCAATGGAATTTTCAGCTAATTTTGAAATTTCCTTAATGTGCATCTTCTCATGTTTCGTCATGCTCCTTTTATGCTTTAGGCGTACCCCACAGATTTTGCATGGGAACATAAGATCCCCATGTTGCTCCTTCATGTGTTCATCCAGCAATCGCTTCCCGCGGAACATTTCCCCGCATTGTGGGCACGTGAATGTATCCGGCGTGGTTTCATGCTTCCTCTCATGTTCCCGCAAACTCCGCTTCTGCTTCAACTTTATCCCGCAGATTCGACACTCAAACACGGGCCTTTCGTCGTTGTGCAATGCCCGCATGTGGCGCATGAGGAAGGGTTCATTCTTGAAGGTTTTCCCACAGAGGGAGCACTTGAATGGCCTGTCAGTGCTGTGGGTTGATTGATGAATTTGCAAATTTGTCCTTCCATGGCACTGTTGACCGCACACGGTGCACGCGAAGAGGGTAATGTTGCTCATTCGGGGGATTCTGTGGCAAAAAAATGGAGTCAGTGAGTGGAACGTAAAGAAACGTATTAGGAGGGTCTGAAGAGGGTCCAAGCCATTAATGACGTCGTATTTGAAGGGTTTTGGTATCGTACGCAAACTAAACGAACGGAAACAGCACGACACCAGTCAGAAAAGTCAGTAAGTCGGTCAGGAAGTACCTAAAGAGCTTCACCTGTAATGAACAGTCTGAATGTGCTCCTTTACACGAATCTTTGTGATGAATTTCTTCCCGCAGAAAGCACACTCATAGAGCTTCTCAATAGGATGAGCAACAACGTGTTCCTTTAGCTGATCCAACGTCTCAAAGACTTCATTGCAGATTCTACAGGAGACTGGTCCGTCTGAAGATTGAATAAACGTTAAAACTTCTATCATTTTAAATTTCCTTTTAAAAGCTCTTAAAATAAAAGTTTTATGCGATGAATAAGATTCTGTTGTGTTCTCCCTACATAGACGGGCTCACACGTCCAGGACACTCCTACCTTTGATTTCCGTTGGCATCCCTCGATGGTAGTTAGCCATGTGCCACCTAAAGGCAGCACGACTCCCATTAACCTTTTGGCAGTAGGGGCACGTTGTGAAGGTCTCTGTGTGCCTTCGGCTGTGCTTCCGGAGCATTGCTTCGTATTTGAATGTCTTCTGACACACCTGGCATTGAAGGGGTTTCTCCGACGCATGCATCTGCACGTGCTCACGCAGCGCAGCTTCATCTGCCAACTTCATGGGGCATTTGGGGCAGAGTCTGTAGCCCATGTGGAAGTTCTGGTTGTGTTCCCATCGTGCCTTAACCGTCTTAAACAACTTCCCACATTTATCACATTCAAAACTCTTCCCATCTGTGTGCCGTCGTGTGTGCTTCTTCAAATACTCCACATCTTTAAATTTCTTCCCACATTTGGGGCATTCCTGTGTCTTCTCGGCATGTGTCTTAAGGTGCTTTTTCAGGTACAGCAAATTCTTGAAGCTCTTCTCGCAGTGCGTACAGGCAAAGGGTGTTGCCTCTGTGTGGGTTTTCCGGTGACTCTCAAGCCTCTCAGGGGTGGCAAATGCCTTTGGGCACTGCGGGCAGGAGAAATTCCTCTCATTTGTGTGAGTGGAAATGTGTTTTTTGAGATCCTTTGCCCTTTGAAAGGAACTGCAGCACAGTGAGCAGCTGTACTTTCCCGTGTGGACTTCTGTTATCACAAATTTGACTCTTTTTTGCTTTTCCTGGCTATGCTGATTTTCCTGGCACTCCTGGGATGCTTCCAAAGGTCTAAAAAAGATTTTTTTTTAACACAGATTTCTTTGAAATTTTCTTTGGGAGGATATTTGGAAGGCTTACGGTTTAAGATCAATTTCACTGATTAATGGCTTCTCCTCTTGAACGACATATTCTTCCTTGACAATACTCAGATCCAGGAATTGATCTTCTGGTTCTTCTGCATCCTTCGGTTCAGTTTTGATATCCATTTGAGATTTTCTGGTTTCTTTGGAAATTTTATTTTAAAGAAAATTCCATTCTCTGATTATCCTTTTCTTCAAAGTGGAAAACTTTTTGAGTTTTCCTTGTCCTGGACACGGTTTATTCATCGAAAGGATGAGAAAACCCCCAAAAAGAATCCCAGAGAATCCAAAATATCAGAATTTTAGACGAAAATTTGACAAAACTCGTCTAAAGAACCAATTCAATGCTCAAAGAAGAAGCAAGAGAATAGTGTGTTCAGTGGAAGTCGTGGAAGTGAATCCAGAAGTAAGAGATTAGCTGAAAAGAAGCAAATTGAGTATCCAGAAAGGGTACTAGAGGAATCCTGCTGTCTATCTTTTCAATCAGCTGTAAGTCCTACAATAATCCCAAAAGAATTTCCTTTTATCTTAAATTTTATTCTTCATCCGAAATTACAGGAATTCACCGGATGATCCAATAAGAAATATGAGCAAGAAAGAAGATTTCGATTATTATTCTTCCTCAAAATTGAAACGGAAGACAATTTCACTTGAGAAGAAACGTGAAATAATCACCCGGAAGGATGCTGGAGCAAAGAATCGTGATCTTGCTGAAATGTATGGCTTGAGTAGATCAACAATTTCCTCAATTTTTGCCCAGAAGAAGGCAATTATGAAGAATAAACCAGCACTGGGGTATTCCCGGCTGTCTGAGGTCAGGCAGAGGAAGACAATTGTTTCCGAAATGGAAGATATGCTGATGGTGTGGATAATTGAGCAACAAATGAAGGGACAACCAAATAGTCAGGAAGTTATCTCAAATCAAGCAAGAATTCTCTATGAACAGCTAAAGGCTTCTGAAAAACATGCCAAGAGTTCCGAAGAGGAGGAGGAATTCAAAGCTAGTCGTGGGTGGTTTGTTGGCTTCAAGAACAGGGGCGGACTGCAGAAGATTGCAATACATGAGGGGGATGGGAATGTCCCGGTCGATGGGAAGCCCACAAAGCCCAGAGTTTTGTACATTGTGTGAGTATCCGCGGGAGGGGGGATTTTATAAAATTATTTTTAACCAAATCTCTCTCCCCACAGGAAGCCTTCAGAGATTGAGGAGGATAGAAAACTCCTCATCTGCCCACGTTGTAGTTGTGAGACAAAAGGACGAAAGGAATTCATTAAGCACCTGTCATCCCACACCGTAGACAAAGCACCAGTTGAAAGGAAATATCCCAAAAGGACTCCTCCGGATGCTGCTGCCAAGAAGACCCCAAAGCCCCATGTGGAGAAACCAAAGGAATATCCATGCGACATTTGCGGGGGTCGCTACAAATTCCTCTCGAGCTTCCTCAAACATTTGCAGATTCACGAAGAGGAAGCGGCCCTTATGCGTGAGCAACAAGCCACTGAAGAGGACATTGAGCAGGAAATGGAGGAAGATGTAAAAGAAGATGCAGCATCTGAAGATCCGCTGGGGATTAAGACTGAATCGGAAGATGAGGAGGACGCTGCATCAGATGAGGAAGACACTGATCTACAAGAAGGAAGTTCTGAGAATTTCTATCAAGTCCTAATTAAGACAGAGAAGAAAGCATAAAAAGGAAGGATTCTTAAGCTGGAGCTGTGAGATTTCAATAAATTGTCATTCTTTGTAATATATTCGGCCTTTTCCTGATGCTACAACCACTACTAAGTTTCCCAAATGAACGTGAAAAATCAAAAAAAAAAAATAAAAAAAATTAAAAGAATTAATAACGTTCAAAATCGAATTTACAGTTATTTTACGAAGATTTTTTTAAAATTTCAAAATGGCGATTCTTTTTGTGATGGTGATAGAAGGTTTTTTATTCAGCTGTAAAAAGAAATTTTATCAAAATGGCTGCTTTTTTGAATCGCAAAACTTGAAGGATTATTTTTCAAAAAGCTTTTAGGAAGTTTAGAATGTTCTAAATCTCATCTAATTTTTTGTCTCTCTTTCTCTCGTATTGTTTCATTATACTCTCGACAGCCATTATTGTTAACGATATTTTTAAGGTTATCACTCTATGAGCAGGTTAACATTCGCTGGATTATCAGGAATCACTGGTTAGTCAAAGTGCTATATAAGACAAAAACATAAGAAATAATTTTTATTGTAAAATATCGGGTACTTTGAGAAGAAATCATATTTAATATTGGACAGAGTCTGCATAAGACGCAAAAATAAGAATTTTAGAACCTTTTAAGCCATTTTAAGGCTTTCAAGTCAATTTCTTTTTTTTTTTACTTCAATAATCTTGATCTTGATTAATCTTGAATTTCGCTAATTTTAGGAAAATAGAAGAAATTATTTAACGTTGTTTGAATAGGGGAATCTGGGGTAATTCGGTGAATTTTTGGGAGATAATTTTTCCTGAGTTCCATGGAAATATTTGAGATTTCCTATGAGAACTATCTTATAGGAAATTTTCCGGGCTACAACTTTGTCTGAGACGATTTTTCTCTATCTCAATGGGAAAATGCTTTTTCAGGCCATTTTCCAAACCCTTCCAAATTTGCCTGTTCCAAACATCCTGGGGTAAAACGGTTAATTGCGTTTTTCGTTCGCTAATCTTAATTTAATGAAATTATTTTAGCAAGGCACTATAATATCTATTGAGAATGAGAGATTTGTGTATCAATTAAAACTTTTTTTCAATAAAAAAGAAATACAAAAAATTTAAAAAAACGTTAAATTTAAGAAATTGTCTTTTTTTATTTTTTTTTAGTTTATAAAAATTGGTAATAGTAAGTGATTAAACATCCCAAATTGTATATAATAGTTATACTAATTGAGGGAAATTATTCTTTCAAAAATTTAAAAAGTTATTTAAAAAAAAACACCAAATTCACCATTTTGCCCCAAGCGGTACTTTTTTTTTTACTATCAGTGTTATACGGGAAAACTCGGAAATTTTTTTTCGCAAAATTCAGATTATATTCGTGTTTAGCAATAGTTAGTCTGTCTAAAAATGCATTTGGATCAAAAATATTGCAGAGAATTTCGCCAAAACTTAATTTTTAGTTGAGAGGTCAGAGTAACTTTGGGGTTCGAAAAATTTGTTTTTCAAATAAAATCCAAAATATTGGATCAATTATTATGAAACTTTCTAGGCTTAGGCAGGGGTAGGAAGTGCAACTACTGACGAAATTAGACAGATTAGCTCTCACTGCTTCTTGAGTTATTAATTTTTTTTTCAAATTCACCATTTTACCCCAGTTACCCCTACCTGATGAAGGTGGGAAAGGGCTTACGATACGTCCCATTGTCAAACAAATTCTTCGTTCTAATCAACATTTTTTTTAAATCTTAAAACCGTTAAAAAAAAAGATTTGGAGTAATTCAAAGAAAATTTTTTTTATTGAAATTCAGTTTTAATCTCAATTGAAGGTTCCTCTTTGATGACTCTAGTCTGAATCTCAACTAACAAGTTCTCTTGAACGTCTTCAGGGTCTTCTGTTCCTTCTGTTTTAATTTCCCGCTGCAATGTTGCCATTTGAGGCACTTGAGACTCCTCATCCTTTTCAACTTTTATTCCCGGAAAATCCCCATGAATGAGCTTCATGTGCTTCTCCAGGTGCTCTGCATCGAAGAAGAATAAATTGCAAAACCAACAGGTTAAATTGAGCTTCATCTGCATGCCTTCTTCATGCCTCTTCTCATGCTTTATGAGGTTTTTCTTTTGCTTTAAAGTATCACCGCAGTATCTGCATTTCAGGACTGCAGCCACGTGCTTCTTCTTGTGCCGCGTCAGTTCGATATTCAAGCGAAATTTCTCACAACAGATCTCACATTGAAAGGGTTGTTGGTCATTTTTGTGTGTTGGCAGGTGCCGAATCAAATCCTTTCGTTCCCGGTATTTGTTGCTGCAGTACGGGCAGAGGAAGGTTGTAATCTCCCCATTGGGGTTCTTCTTTTCCGGAAATCTTGAATCAAGACAAAGAATATGAAGAATTAGGATCTAAAGAAAAGAAAAAAGAGCATCCTTCCCGCTTACATGTGAACCTTCTGGAGATGAATTTTTATGTCATTCTTGTCTTGGAATTTCCTCCCACAGTGAGCACATTCAAATGGAAGCTCCAGCGGATGGGTTGCAGCGTGTTTTTTGAGGAATTTCAAATTGACAAAAACTTTCTTGCAAATGGTACACGCCAGAGGACCTAAATTGAAGGAATTCTTAGGTAAAAGAAATCTCTCATGAAGAATCAAAGATTCATTACCTATACCGTCAAGATTCATCGGTAGTCCCGGATGATACTTCCGGATGTGAAGTTTTAGGTATTTTCTCCCCAAGATTTTAGGGCAGTAGTAGCAGATGTGGCTATTTATGTGCTGGAGTTTGTGTTGTGCCAGTTTTTCTTCATCTTCAAACTTTTTGGAGCACATTGGGCAGATGAAGAGTTGTCCTACTTGGTCGTTTTGATGGGCAGCAATGTGATCATTTAGTGATTGTTGCCATTTGAATTGCTTGGGGCATTTGGGGCACTGAAGGGTCTGTTCCCTGTGAACCAGTTGATGACGCTTCAGGGTTGTCATGTCGTTGAATTTCTTCCTGCAGATCTTACAGGATAGAGCACTATCCTTGCTCTTTGGGATTTTCCTGCATTTGGTACTATTTTAGGCATAAAAATGCATAAAGTCCTTTTTATTTTCATTAAAAAACACATTTTCCTGCATTTGGCACTATTTCTGATGTCCACAGAATCTCTGTCTTACCTGGAATGAATAGATGATCCTTTTCCTTCTGAACTTGATGACTGTTTTGATTCAATTCTGGTATTTGATGGCTTCCTATCCTGGTAGTCTCCGTCTTCTCCATCAGATGTTAAATCTATCACATTCTTACCTGTTGCCATATTTTATTGGAGCTATTTCAGGAAGTTTATTGGTATGACTGGCTTTGTCTTTACCGCTCCGGAAGTCCTCAAGAAGTTGTTCGATACAGACACTCGTCGAATTCGTATAACTCGTATAACAGTCACACACAGTGCTAGCTCAAATTGATTCGTACTCCAGTACTGCTGCCTGCTGCTTCCTGCTTACAGGATTAAGGATTCCACAAAATAAAAAGGATTTTGGCTGTTAAATTAGTTGTGAAAAAATGAAGAAAATTGACCCAAAATACAGAGAACTAAATCATCTCTTTGACATCATTGATAATCCCGATGAGGACACCGAGTAAGTTGGTTCTTGTTCCCAACTTTCAACAATCATTAATCCTTTTCTTTGTACCTTTTCTGTAGACTTGTCGTTCCCACGGAGGAAGACATCAATAGCCAGGAATTCCCATCAACGCAAAAGGGGTATCTGTGCAGAATTTGCTTCTCAACCTTCACATCTTTTACCCTCCTGAATGATCACACAACAACAACTCACTTCACTGAACCCAAATTCCACTGTCGCATCTGCATGCACTCCGTTGCAGCGGAGAGTGACCTCAATGAGCATCTTGTTGAAGCCCACGCATCGGATTCCTTCACTAACTGCCCGTACTGCCAGAAGAACTTCACGGTGTTCAGCATTGAATTCGAACGACATCTCCGGAATCACAATTTGTACCAAAATCAAGTTACCCGCTATGGCTTCCGGAATACCCACAGGATGTTCTACATTTGCCCCAATTGCTGGATGCTCTTCTGGCACAGAGAACAGTACACGCAGCACATGACCTTCCATTCCCTCCCCGAGGGAAGTGATTGCGAACTCTGTGGGCGGAAGTGTGGGACGGAAATGGAGTTAAAGACTCACATGGAGAAGGTTCATAAATCAACAAAAGGTCAGAAGCGTGTGGCACTCCCATGTCTACCGAGTAGTACACGCATGAAGGCAGAGGAACAAGTTGGAAGCATAACAAGTTGTCCCTACTGCAATATGAAGATCTCTCACACGATGTCCTTTGATAGTCATCTCAGATTCTTCCACAGAGGAATACCAGCTAAGATTCCAAGTAAGATTATTAATATTTTAACGGTTTTGTTTTGCATTTGACACCTTTGGTACGTTTATTTGACATTTTGGTGATGTTTTATCCCCTTCATCAGGCTAAAAGAATGAGGGATTGTTCATTTTTAATTTATTTTGAAAGTTAATTTTAAAATTTCAAGTTAAATCGAAATGAAAGATCTTTTTATTGAGAAAAAAAGGAAATAATTTAAATTTTAACTAATAAAATGAATTATTAAACTGATCAAAAGAATGTTTTACTGACCAAAAGAATATTTTAACAACCAAGAGAATTTTTTACGGATCAAATGAATTATTAAACTGATCAAGAGAATATTTTACTGATTAAACGAAATTTTTTAACTGATCAAAAGAATATTTTGACAATTAAGAGACTATTTACTGATTAAATGAATAATTTACTGTTCAACAAATTGATTAAATAATTAACGAATTAATTGATCAATTAAATATTTTCTTATGAACAAACTGATTAAACGAATATTTTATTAATTCAAAAAATATTTAACTGTTCGAATATTTTATGAATTAAAGAAGTTTTACATGATCAAGGAATTATGTATTTTTGAAAATTCAAGCTACGATGAAAATTATTGTTTTATCAGTAAAATAATCATTTAAGAAATTTTTCATTTGATCAGTTAAATATTCATTTAAATGTTTTGAAATATTCTTTTAATCATTTTAATTAAATAGAATTTTTTTTTCTTCGTAAAGTGTTCATTTAATCAGTAAAACAGATGTTTGATCACTGAAATATTTTCGTTTGATCAGTAAAATGCCCTCTTGATCAATTAAATGTGTTTGATCAGCTAATTATTTGACAATTTAATAAAATATTTGGTCAATCATTACAATTATTTCTTTCTTTGTTATAATTCAAAAGTTTCTTTTTTTCGATTGAAAAAGAATTATATTGTCCTGTTACGCTTGAAACTATTTATTTTTTCACTTCTCACTAAATCTTTCATTACCTGATGAAGATGATAAACATTCCCGAAATGTCAAAAATACAATAAAAAATAAAGAAAAGATTAAAAAGATTAAAAACGAAGCATAAATCCATTCAAATTGTTTTTGCAGATGGTCAAATTAAGTGCACAGTTTGCAAGAAAGTTTTCTCTGATCTCAAAGCATTGCTTGGGCACGTTAAGTATTATGAGGTCAACGGAAATACGCATGGAAGGTAAAAAAAACGGTCTAATCTTCTCACAAAGACGTTCTCTTCTGAGAATTAATTTGCACGTTTACCTTTCAGGCCAAAGGGGAAGCAAACTTTTACCAAATGTTCAGCCTGTTCTAAGAGTTCTAAGCCTCATCTAGCAGCATTGAAAAATACTAAAATTACAGCCAAAACAAAGTGCACCTGTGGCCTTAAAAAGGTAAGTGATAACACTCAAAATTTGATTTTTTTTTAACCAGAGTTCTTTACAAATTCCAGGGCAAAGTGATGTTTTATAAATTCAATTGCAACTCCAAGGAAGCAGTAGAATGCCCAATTTGCAAGAAAACTGTTAAGGAGCTAAGGTGGCTGTATGTTCATCTTGATGTCTTCCACAAGAACTTCCTGTTTGTCTGTCGAATTTGCAATCACAGCACTGAGGAAATTGAGAGTTTGAAGAAGCACGTTGAATGGCATAGAAATGATGAAGATTTCAGAAAAGAATCATCATTGCAAGAGGATGAACACATGCAAGAAGACAAGATTGTGAAGCAAGAGATAAAGGAAGAGAAAGTTGATGATGCTGAATCGGAAAATTTCATGACATCCATGGACATTTCAGAAGAACAAATTAGCCAAAATCAGGTTGAATTTTTCAAAGCTGAAGAGAAAGTTAGCCAGGATGTGAAGGAAGAGCAAAAAGTTGAGACTAACGAAAAGGGCTTGGACCATCTAGACGTTAAGATAAAAGAGGAACAAGATGTGGAAATCAAGGAAGAGCCTGAAGAAATTAATTCTTTAACTGAAAAAATTTAAGCAGAAGTGATAAACTATATAAAAAAAAATAATACTTTAAATTAGATCGAAAATATTCGGCTAAAACTCGTATAATTTTCAGAATTTTTTGACATTTCACAAAGTCGTCGATAGAACTGAGGCGAGTGGACCTCCATTAATCATTTCAAGTATTAAGATCAGTCCAGAATACTGACCACTATACTACCGAGGAAAATTGATTCAAAGATGGAAAGTTCTCAGCAATTTCAGTACTTTAGTTAACTAATTTCAGTTCCAGATTAATCGTCAACAGTTTGTTCCTTTTTGAACGAATTAAAACAACAAACTTTTAACCTCAAAATATTATATTTGGAGTTTCTAATCGACTCCTTCGAGCCCATTTATAGCTTCTTCCGCTTCTTCTTTGTATTCGAAACATTCAACTTTTATAAATTCCGGATTTACATCCACATTAACCACCTCTGTGGGCAGAACTTCATTGTTATCCTCATCCTGGGACTCTGGGGACTTGTCATTTTGCTCTGTGTCTGCATGACGTTGCTCTATGTGCTTCCTGAGGAAGCCTGACTTCTTGAATTCCTTCCTACAGTGCGGACATTTTATTTTCTTCTCTTTTGATGATTTTTCCTTCAATTTGTTTGATTTCTTTTGATTTTCTGATTCCTCTAACGCGGTTGTTTTCCTCTTATTCCTATGAACGATCATATGCCTTCCCAGATAGAATTTATGATTAAACTTCCGGAAGCAGATTTTGCATTCAACTGGCTCATCAACACCATGACAGGCACGATGAAGTTGAAAACTCTGCTGTCCTTTGCAGATTTTACTGCATTCCGGACAATGGTAGACTTTCTTTGATTTCTTCCTGGCAAATCTAGAAAAGAGAGGAAGCTTATTTCAGAGGTCCTTCATATGGTGGGAGGTGAATCCTTTAGGCTTACTCTGAATGTGTTTGGCGAATGTGGCGTCTAATGCGGAGCTTATCGTAGAATTTATCTCCACAAATTGCACATTCAAATGGTTTATCATCTTCGTGCATTTTCACGTGCTCCTTGAGGTCTTCTAAATCCCTACAGATCAACTGGCAGAGGGTACAAGAAAGGGGACCATCTAAAAGGAAGAAATTCGTTTTTTAAGTTGTTGTTGATTGTAGATTTCCACGTGATTTGGTCTTGCCTGTGATATCCAGAGGAATTCCCCGATGAATCCCAACCATGTGACTCCTGTACAGTGGTCTACTGCGGAATGCTCGATCGCAGAGTTTGCACGGAATGGACTTTTCCATATGCCTTGCCCGATGGATTGTTAGGTCTCGTGCCCTCCGGAAGGCTTTCTTGCACACCTCACAGACAAAGGGGCGCTCATCGCTGTGCGTACGAAGGTGCATCTTGATGTAGCTCTCAAGTTTGAATGTTTTCGGGCACATGGGGCACTTGAAGGCCTTCTCATTGGTGTGGGAGGCAAGATGATTCCGGTAGTTGCACATATCCCATAACGTCTTCCCGCATTCTGTGCAAACAAGTGGCTTCCGGCCCTTTCGACGTACCTCCATAACGGACTTCCCTTCGTGTACGCGCATTATGTGCATCTTTAGATGCTGACTCTGTGTGTAGCGCATCCCACACAACTCACAGCCGTACTTTTTCACATCTGAATGCCTGTTGCTGTGCAATCGCAGGTACTCAGCGGATTTGAAGGATTTCCCGCAAATTTGGCAAATTTGGGGCTCCCCTTTTGCATGAACCCTCTTCACATGTTGCCCCAGACGAATGTCATCTGCAAAGGCTTTGGGGCATTCGGGGCATTGGAAATTGAGCTCTGTAGCATGGGATGCCATGTGATATCTAACATGGTAACTCCTGCCGAAGGTTTTCTCACAAATTGGGCATTTGTGGGTGAGTTTCTTCTCTTTTTTTGATGCTCCATCTTCTTCTTTCTTTTCGTTCTCTTCCTTTTTATCACCTTCATTTGCTTCAGTTTCATTTTTATTATTTTCTTTTTCCTTATCATCATTATTCAGTTCAGAACTTCCAGGATCTTCGGGTGAAGCTAAATCATCATTTGATGAGAATCTAAAGGACATACAGAGTAGAAAATTTAGAAGTTTTTGGTAATAGGAATAAAGGGAGTAGATCCTTACCCACTGACATCCTCGGAATCTGAAGAGATTTCAATCTTAATTGTAGGCTCTGTGTAGGGTTCACCACAAATAAAGATTTGACTTGGTTCCGGTGGTTGGGGTTCTTGAACAGCCCGTGGCCGTACAGGAGGTACAGTATTTGACCAATAAGGATTCATTAAGAGTCCTTAATCATTTATTCAGGAATCTATTTTATCAATCAAAAATTATCCAGAACTTCCTATAGGAAGGAATTTCAATAAATCCCAGAAAATTATGATTCCTTTATAAAAAAAATCTTTTTTAACCAATAAAATTATTTATTTTATTAATCATTACTTCAGTCTCAATTTAATAATTTTAATTTTCAATAAATATTGCCACAAACGCAAATGAAAACTTCTTCCAGGAAATCTCTGGCTGAACCTAAAACTTTCGACGATTATCTTTCTCTTTTATGACAATTAGACGAGATTAGACAAGAAGTTTAGACGTAAGTAAAAGAAGTTAGACAAGAAAGTTCGACTATATCCGCATTAGATATATGGCGGTATTCTAAGATAAATATAAAGATCAAAATAAAGAAAAAAACCAAGATTTGGTATTCTACTTTAAAATTCCAAGAAATTTTCAGGATAATCTTGGAAATTCAAAATATTTCTAGATTTGGTATTCTAAGATAGAGATTTACGGTCGAACCATAACCTAAAAATCTTGTTTCTTCATACAACTTCCAAGACTTTTAGTATTCTGAGATACGAATCAAAATCAAAATAAAGATTTACAAAATGAGTTGTCAAAAGAGGCTTGGATAAAAATATTCCAAGATTCTGTATTCTACGATAGAGATTTACGGTCTTATTATAACGTAAAATGTCTTGGATTTATGTGAAATTCCAAGACGGTTTTGGGGTCCTTTGAAAAATTGGTTTTTAAATGAGGTAAAGGCAATGTAAATTCAGTATGGGAAATATGAAAACTCTTGTACAAATATGGGATGCAGATGCAAAATAACGGGTTTTTGCCGGAATTGTGTTCACTCCATCTTGCTAATGATAGAGTGACCTCCGGGTTGTACCAGGATTGTCAAATCTTGGACAAATACGGGATGTTGGTGCAAATTTTTTTTGTTTTTCACTGGAATTGTGGTCACTTCTCCTATGTAATGGTGGAGTGACCTCCGGATTGGGGATCTCATCCCCGGATTGTCACATCCTGGACAATCCTGGGATGTTGGTGCAATTTTTAAATTTTTTTCCAGGATTAGTGGTCACTTCTCCTTTGTAATGATAAAGTGACCTCCAGATTGGGGATCTCATCCCAGGATTGTCACATCCTGGACAATCCTGAATTGCTGGTGCAAAATTGTGGGTTTTTCGCCGGAATTGTGGTCACTCCTGATTGGTAATGATGGAGTGACCTCCAGATTGAGGCTCTCATCCCAGGATTATCAAGTCCTGGACAATTAGGGGATGCTGGTGCAAAATTGTGGGTTTTTCGACGGATTTATGGTCACTTCCTATTAGTAATGTTGGAGTGACCACTACTCTGGCGAAAAAACCACAATTTTGCACCAGCATTCCCTAATTGTCCAGGGCGTGATAGTTCTGGGATGAAATCCCTAGTCCGGAGGTCACTTTATCATTACCAATGAGAAGTGACCACAATTCCGGTGAAAAACAAACATTTTTGCACCAGCATCCCAGGATTTTCCAGGATGTGACAATCCGGGGATGAGATGCCCAATCCGGAGATCACTTTATCATTACCAATGAGAAGTGACCACTAATCCTGGAAAAAAATTTAAAAATTGCCCCAGAATCCCAGGATTGTCCAGGATATGACAATCCTGGGATGAGATCCTTAATCCGGAGATCACTCCATCAATAGCAAGAAGAAGTGACCATGATTCCTAAGAAAAACTCAAAATTTTGCAGCAGCATACCCCCCCCCCCCCCAGTTACCGCCAAATTATCATAATCTGGAGGCAGAAAGCACCTCTCCGACAATATTCATTCCATTCCCGGAGCAATAATGCCTGGGAATAATAGCCGAGATTATACAATCAGGGCTCCTGGATGTAATAGCAATAGGGATGAAATTCCCATGAAGTGTTTAAATTTCGTTCAATTGTCATCCGAGAGCGAACGAGAAAGCGCAATAGAAAAATTTAATGCGTTAGAAAGAGATATCGCTAAAGTTTTCTTGGCGCGAAGCTGAAACCAAGAAACTGACAAGTAGGATAACGCAAATTTTGATTTTACTTTCCTGGATAATTCGTCGTAAAGTAGAATACCGACAGTCTTGGTCTTTATTTTGATTTTTATCTTGATCTTGAAAGGTGTCTCTATCCTAGAATACCACCCATAGTTTCCTTTTTCTTGGATTTTCTGGACTTTTCCCAGGATATTCTGGGATTTTCTTGGAAGAAGTCAATCTCTATAAGTTGTGAGAAAATGGAAATAAAGAACGAAGTGAAATATTCATCCCTTGATATCCTTGATAAGAAGTACCCCATCAAAGAAGAAGAAATTGACGTAGAGTAAGTTCATCTCCACTTACCAAATTCTTCCTTACTTAAGAAAACTTCTAATAGTTAACACATTTTCTTTCTTATTAGAATTATTTATTTAATAGATAATTTACATCATTCACACCCCACAGTGACACCCGGGATGAATCCCAAGAGGTAGTCCAGTTTGTCATAACAGAGGTTAAGGCAAAAGGAAGCTACGCTTGTCCACTGTGTGAGAAGACTTGCACTAGATCGGATAATTTGAAGGCTCACATGATTGTTCATGGGGCTGAAAGGACTTTTACGTGTCCCGAATGCGGTAAAGGATTCCCAACAAAGGGTCGATTGGATGCCCATCAAATTATCCATGTTGATGAATCCATCCCGTGTTTGCTGTGCAAGAAGTCCTTTAAGAGTGCCAGGCATCTTAAGTTCCACATGCAACGGCACACAGGAGAGAAGAAGCATGAATGTGAGATCTGTGGGAAGAAATTCTCCGATAGTAGTCACAAAAGGCGACATCTGACACAGATTCACTATGGGTAAGGCTAGGCTAGGTCTGAAGCCTGTTGGTAGAACTTACTAACAACAGTAACCCCTTGCAATGTTGTAGGTGGAAGCCAAAAGAAGATTCTCAGATAAAATTCACCTGTGAGCAGTGCGGAAAGGCCGTGCTAACTAAGACCTCACTAGAGAGGCACATGTTAGTACGTCATAGTACAGCTAGGGACCTAAAATGTCCCCAATGCCCAAAAACGTTTAAACTCAATTACGCCCTAAAGGAGCACATGGTGGTCCATAGTGACCAAAAACCATTCTCCTGCCAAGTTTGCAAGAAGAAATTCAAAAGGAAGTCTCACTGCCTTAGGCACTGCGATAAGCACAATACTGGGGGGCCTAAGGAGTGCTCCTACTGTGTTAAATCCTTCAAGCACACAGACAGCCTCAGGGCTCACTTTTCGCAACAACATCGAGGTCTACCAATGACCATCATAAAAGGTATTAGAAGTTTTAGTTCCTAAGTCTTCTGTCTAGTCAGTCTTATCTGCTAACAAACTTAGTAAATTCTTCCTAAAAAACAGATGGCCCAACAGCATGTACGGTTTGCCTACAGAGCTTCCAAACGTTAGATCTCCTAAAGGATCACATCAGGATTCATGCCAGGGAGAAAAAATCCTTCCATTGCCGCTACTGCGGAAAGGATATAGTACACAAATCCAGCTATGAAAGACACTTAACTACCCATCGTAAGAAAGCACCATACAAATGTGCTCACTGTTTGAAGAAGTTCAAACGGAAGGATACAATAGTGAAGCATGTGAAGATTCACACGAAGAATCGACCAACATACAAATGTCGTACCTGTGGGGCTTTGCTGAAGCACAAAAAGACCCTTCGGGAGCACGATCGGAAGCACAAGATGAGAAATGAAGCAGCAACGGAGAAGGAGGAATGTGAAAGGAATAAACAAGACAGTCCTGTTGCAGTTAACTCTGCCGATGATGTTACAAAGATAAAAACTGAATTTGATGGCCTTGATGATCATCAAGGACAACTTTGGAGTGAAATTGAAATATCAGGAACGATGAAGATTGAACTAAGGGAATGTTTTGTTAAAATTGAAAGGATGGAGTAAAAGATGGAGAAGGTGTTGAACGTCTAACAACAAGAAAGGATACATATAAGAAAAATGAAAAGACAAGAATTTTTGGAGTTACTCATAAAAGTAGAGAACGATTAATTAAGAGAATATTATACCGACTACAATTAGAGGATGACATCATACCAACTCAGCACAACAGAGTAGTAAAGGTCCTGAGTTCGGGTTATTCATTAGAATTTATTATAAAATGTATAAATAAAGATAAGAAGCTTTGTTTTCTGTAAAAACTAAAGGCTGTTTTCATAGTAAATGTGACTAAAGAGGATGTTTGATTTTGTATTATGTATCCTTGTTAACAACTACGTGTAGTCTGCACTAAGGCGTAAAGAAAGTTAACCTAACTACGACAAAATATCGGACGTATAGGTAAATTTCTTACCTTTCCAAATCTGGTAAATTTTTGAAAATCGGTTGATTACAATCGAAGATATAGCCACCTGAAATTTGCCTTCAAAAATACGTCATTTTTGCTTGCCGGAAACTCTTTGATGGTAGTGTAGTGCAGGGAAAAAAAACGGGCTTTGACAATTCCTAATGCAGTCAAGGGAAAAATCTAGCTAGATCATTAAAAACTCCTTTTTTGTTTTTAAAAGAAATAATCAATTTCTTCTTTGATCTCTATCACACTGATTTGCTCGTTTTTCTCAATTTTCGCCTCCTGGGGCTCCTGTTTAATCATCACATCCGGTTCTTCCTTCACTCCTACGTCCACCAAATCCTTTTCGGTCTCCATAGAAATATTCAGATATTCTCCATCAATTTTTTGAACGTTTTTCTTAACTACATGCGGTTGCAGGAACTCCTCTACATCTCTGTGCTCATCTTCATGTCCTTCGAGACTGTCAATGCTACGCGCTTCAAATCCACATATTTTGCAAATGATACAAAATACTTTATGAAAATTCTCAATGTGCACGTAGAGCCATTTCTTCTCCTTCACCACTACATTACACAGGGGGCATGTTGATCCACCTTCCTCCTTTGATGCAAAGTTGTAGTATCCGATGCTTTTATTCTAAAATTTAAAAAAAAATCGTTAGGAGGATATTTTTTGTCAATTGACCTGATGAAAGTGGAAAAAACCTCCGAAATGTCACTAAATTTCTATATTTTGTTTTCTTTTCTGACGATAAGGATTCGTTTTTCAAGGCTTCCTGTGTTCGTCAGAGGAAATTCCCACTAACCCAAGGAAAAGCAGCAATTAAAGCCAAAGCTTTCGGCCCTAATAGCGGGTCTTCAGTGGTTAGAAATGACAAGCAAGACCACTGAAGAAGATCCGCTATTAGGGTCGAAAGCTATGGTTTTAATTGCTGCTTTTCCTTGGGTGAGCGGGGATTTCCTCTGACGATCATCGGAAGCCTTGAAAAACTAAAATTCTATATTTAGTAAGGACACATACCATTCTTTTCTTGACCCGTTTTTCCTTAATCCTGTGCGACCATGTATGTTGCTCCTGAACCTCTTTTGAATCGAATATTGCTCCACAAATTATGCATTTGAACTCCTTCTTTGCTGCTAAAGAGTTTGCAGGCTTTCCATGGGAATTTTCATTGTTTTCCCGATTTTCCACGCTAAAATAATTAATTGTTATTAATCCTATGTAAAGAGCTAAGTGGTACAGTTGGTAGAGTGTTCGCTGTTGGACATTTATTGTCTTAGGTTCGAATCCTCTCATTGATTTTTTTTTCTTTGGCTCTTGCCTTACAATCAACGAACAGCGATAACAAAAAATAATAATTTTCACCTTGACAACCACATTTTCTTGTATTTCCCGGATTTTCCTCATTTTATCTCACAAAAAATGCATAAAAAAGTGCTTTTGGGCAATTTATTCTCCCTAAAAACAACCTCTAAATGCATTAATTGCGATAAAGTGAAGTGTATTTGTGAAAAGGAAATAAATCAGACTGATAACACTGATAACGACGTGAAAGGATGGTCTTACTGCGAAGCAAGTATCTCTGTCCAACCTGTTTGTTTATTTAGCATTTTTATTCTATTTTTAATAAATTTTAAAGGGTTCTAAGGTTCTCTATTTCTGCGAAAAGTTTTAATTTGCAGTAGGACAGATTTTTGTAATTTTCTTTTGGATTTTGGGTTTCTTTATCAAAGGTTTAACTGTATTTCTTAATATTTTACTTTCTTTAGTTGAATTTTAAAACTTTTCCTACACTTTCCTACTTACTTGTTCCGCATACTTTCCAGCATTTTAAAATGATTTTCATGCTTCTGTAGGGATGTTAAATCGATTAAACTTCTGGCGTATGTTCTTGTGGAAACAGGACGATCTAGAAAAATTGAATTTTCTCGTAAAATAAATCTTAAAGTTGCTGAAGAAATTTAATTTAATTTAATTTAAAAGAAACTCACGGGAGTTCTTAAGAAATTCTCTGTGATAGATGCGAATATGACCCTTAAGAGCATCCCTTCCCAACATTTTTGCACTGCAATACTGACAATGCTGCTCCTTCGGCTCCTCGCTTTGGGTATCATCCTGCTGCACCTCCTGTGCACCCTTTCTGTGCATTCCTTCGATATTTTGCATCACCCTGCCTTTGTGCTTCTGCACCAGATGCCGATGAAATTCATCTTCAGTTTCGAAATTTCTCTCACAGTATGGGCAATTGTAGTCCGAGAATTCTACTTGCTTAACCACCTTCTTTGTGTGGTGGGCAAAGTGATGTGTCTGGAGGTTGGAAGGATGCCAAAAAATCTTCCCACACTCATTGCAAATGTACAGCATTCGCTGTAAATTCCGCAATCCCATCTCCTTCATCTGCTCCTGGTACTCTTTGTGTGTCAGGAGGTGTTCTTCGTAGGATCTGTGCTGGAGGATACTGAATCCCTCCCTACAGTAGGGGCAGAAGATACAGGGATCGGCTGAATGGGTTTTCAGGTGATCCCTCAGCAGGGGTGTGAAGGATTTTGCATTCTTGAGGCAAATGCGACAATGGAATTTCTTTTCCTGCAAATGATGCATCATGTGGGAGCTGAACAATGCAAATGTATCCAATTGAGTGTTGCAAATCCGACAGAGATATCTCTTATTCCCTTCCAATTCATTGCTGGAAACATTATCCTCGGATATCTTGAAGAATCTGCAAAAAGGGTATCAACAGAATTCATTTTTTGGTCGTGAGAAGAGAGAATTTGTTTTAATTTTTACTCTATATTCGTATCGTGATCAGCAAAGATGTCATAAAGGATGTAAAGTTCCTTCTTCAAAATGGGATTTTCCGGATTATCCATTCTTCTGGCTAGTTAGAACTTCTCTAGAATGTTATGATTTTCCCAACACTGCAACAGAATAATTTTTTGTTTGATTTTATTGTACGTCGAAGAAGTTTCTAGTTCACTGTATGCTTACATTTATGAAAATTTAATTTTTCTTAAACCAAAATATATCGTTTTTTGCTACAAGGATGAAACATTTTTTAACCCTTTCGCGTTTTTTGGGTCATATGTACATAGACCCAGATAAAAAAAATCATTTAATTTCCTCTTTTACTGAATTGAATTGATTTTTCAAACTGTAAATGCATGAAATTCACGTGAAAGAGGTAAAAAAAAGACATTTTGCATGAGAATTGTTTTCTGAGAGCATTAATAGAATAAATATCACGACAAAATCAAGACAAAGTCATTATTTGAGTGTAGATACAGAAAAAGGAACATAAAGATATTTTTATATATTTATTTATTTTATTTTATTCATTTCTAATGGCTTTATGGGAAAGCAACATTTAGAAAGGTAAAAAAAATTAAGGCAAACAATGAATTATAAACGAAAAAAGAAATTATTTGACGAAAGAAGTAATTAATTAATTAGCTACGAAAGAACTGAAAAGACCGAGATTTAGATGATTATCCGTCGTAATATTTGAGAAAATCATTTGAAAATGTCGCAATTTAGGCATCAAAGCTTAACTGAATTAATAAACAAAAGAAAACACATTTTTATGATGGATTTTTTAATTCTTCAATCAAATGGTTCTTTCTTTATAAAAACATTGCTTTGGTATTCATTAAAAGATGATTTAATATCCATAATCTCCGTTTTTATGGTTGTTTTTGAAATGTCCAAGGAACTTTCTAAATTTTGATCATCTTCTGGTTCTTTCTTGATGTCCTCAATTTCCATTTTGGTATTGTTTATTTCCATGCTTGTATCATCTCTTACTTCATCAATTTCTTTCTTAATTTTATGTGGTTCAATGAGATCACCAATCAACCGGTCAATTGTTGTGCTAAAGTCTTCTTTGGAATCCGATGAATTGATGTGCTTTTGGCTGTGTTTCATCATGGATTTCTCATTTTTGGCTACATTTCCGCATGTTTTGCAAATATAGAGAAATTCCACGTGACCCATTCGAATGTGACGGCGAAGTTGTCGATTAAGTGTGCAAGTTTCATTGCATACCGCACAAACAATCTTCACGGTCTTAAAACGTTCTGATATGCCATCATCGGAAGTTTTACGAACTTTTTGAGCAAATTTTGGGGGTCTCGATCGTTTGGATCTTTTTAAAAATTCCGCTTTGCAAATATCAAAATGTTCACTGTAATTGCTCTTATTGGCGAATGTTTCGCCACAAATATTACATTTGTATGAATTTTCAGCAATTGTCTTTTTATGCTTGGCGAGCGTTTTTGGAGTCAAGGGCTGCGCTCTAGAGCTTGATAGAGGTTTCGTAGATTCTCTAACGTTCTTTTCTGCTGCCACATGATCTGTAAGTTGGTTCTTGTGCCAGAAAACCTTGCCACATGTCATACAAATGAAGAACATTCTTCCGAGATTTCGAGCTCCCATCATTTCAAGTTGATTTTTGTACTGAAAATGCGTCTTGATGTGACTTTCAAATGGCAAATGATCCAAAATGTTGAAGGACCTGCCGCAGTAGGGGCAACGGATGTAGGGACTGTTTGTGTGTATTTTTTTCGCATGATCTCCCAAGGATTTGATACTTCGGCCAAAAAATAGGCATTTCCGACAGTGATATTTCCTCTCGATAAAATGATGAAGACTGTGGCAGTTTAGTTTATCAAATGTTTCAAATTTTGAATTACAAATTCTACACAGATGGTAGGCTTCTTGAGGAATGTCCGGATGATTATCTCGGGATAAGACGAGATTTCTTTGAAAAAAAAAAAATTAAAAAATTTTTTTTTTGAAATAGATCTTTATTCTTTAGCTTTGATATAAATTTTTAATTTATTTCAATTTTTTTTTAATAATTCTGTAAAAATAATTTCAAAATCGATCGATTACAATAGAGCTTCACCGCATAGACTTAGCTCACGAGTCAACAGTTTGTTATTGAATAGAAAAAATCAAAACATTCAACTTACTCGTAATATTTTGAGAATTCCTCCTCAACGATGTCATAGAGGAAATATTCATTGACTTTTCCATTATCACAGGCATCAGAATTTTCCATTTTCCTTGTTTTATTTCTTAATTTCTTTGAAAAAAATCATAATAAAACAGCTTTGAAATTTTTTGTTTACAAAATTCACGCAAAACTATGGAATTGTCGACGAGTCTTGTTGACTAAACTCGTCGAACTTGTCGATGAGAAGGATTTCCCTCCATTTTCGACAAAATCGTGTTTGCCGGCACACGCGTGTTTTGTTTGAAAAAAAAAAGTGAATATTGGCGATCCAAAGATGAATTCCTGCATTTATTTGAATCCTTCAAATGGGCAGGATGCTGAAGATGCTTCAAAGTAAGGAATGTGTTGATTTTTTCTACAAGTTTGATGGAAATAATTGAATTTATTACGTCGATTAGGACTCGTCGAAGTCTCGGTCGAGGTAATCAAGGGCAGAAAAATGCCTCCTCTGTGACTCCTGTGGTGTCCTTTGAGGAGATTTCACTGCGAGAAATTCGAGACTACATGAGGAATAACAAACAATGCCAGATTTGCGATGAATACTTCACAACAGCACTGAAATTTGCAAATCACATCACGAATCATTTCTACGGAGATGTCTACACGTGCCCAAGATGCTCAAAGGCAGTGCTGTCCAGGAAGTCCCTTCAGGATCATCTAAAACAACATACTACACCACTTTGGCGGGATGTTAATGTGGGCAGAGGGAGCGCTGAGATTATTTCCCGTGGAGGTGTTTCCATTAGAGCAGTTAAGGATGATTCCATTCAAAGAGCTGGAGCAAATCATCATGTAAAGGAGCTTCCAGGAGTTAGGACTCCTCCAATTGTAAGGAATCTTCACTCAAATGGAAATCTTCGAGATGTTAAGAGTCCTTCAACAGTCGGAAGTCTGCCAGTAGCTAAGAAACTTCCGTTAGCCGGAAGTCTTCCTTCAGCCAGAAGCCTTCCAGTAACCAATGGAACTGCCATAGTTAAAGCTAAGCCACAAATCCACAAAAATCTTCCTTTACTGAAGGATGTTTCCATCAAGAGTATTCCATCAACCAAGACAATAAATCCTCCTCCGGATCCGGATGTTTCTATTCAAATGATCTACTTCTGCACCAAATGTGGACTAATGTCAGACAATAAGCAAGAATATGAAGCTCATAGAGTTTCTCATGAAGTCCCTAAACCCCACAAACGAAATCTCATTCCGGATGTCAAGGAGAGCAGTAACAAGAGACTAAACACAGGACAAGGATTACCGGGAATCAATTCTACCCACAGAGCTATTCCCAGGAGTGCTGCACAGACCACAATATATCGTCCGTTCTTTTCATGCCAGTATTGTTCAGTAAAATTGCCCAGTATGCTGATACTGACTCATCACGAGAAATCCCATCGATTTGGAAGATTCTTCGTGTGCCTCACGTGTGGGAATACATTTCAATCAGGTCCAAAACTGCGTCAGCACGTGAATGAGAAGCACAGGATGATGAGTTTGAAGCCTCAAGGATCCCGAATGTCCGGAGAAAGAGAACATTCAGGAATTTTGCGAGATTCAATTCCAGGAGATCGTCAGAAGGGACAAAATGGAACATTTGGGAAGATTCTCTAAGGAAATTATCTAAATTCCTGTAGATTCATTAATTGTAATAAAAAAAAAGTTTATTTTGAAGTTTAAAATCAATGTAAATCCTTTCGGTTTCTGTGAGTTTCAAGGGATTCCGGAAGTCCTAAGAAGTTGAGCAAATGCGCGCGATAGACTCGCCCAAGGCCCAATCTGTCGACCAGTTTACATTACTTTAGACGAGTTTTTTTGTTTGGCTCACTCGAAGAGATTTCCTTGGAGAATTTCCAGGATTTGAAGGATTCCTTTAGAAAATTGACAAGAAAATCTTCCTCAGAATGGGAAATAATAGTGATGAGGATGAGCAGTATGTCCTGTACGAGGTCATTGACGCTGAAAGTGAACAAGAGGAGCTGAAAGTTCCTCAAAAGGATCAAGAGAAGTAAGTCAAACACTCTCTAAATTTTTGATCAGACCAATAAAATCTTCAAATTCCTTCCTTTCTTTTCCGGGAAATCAGCATCCGGAGACAATTGAGGGCAGGAAGAGAGGCTGCCGTTGCAAGAGAAACAACCTTCTGTGAGTTGTGCAAAAGTATCTTCAGGACCCCTTCGGAACTTCGTGATCATTTGCCCATTCACAGGGATGAGAAAATCCTATACTGCCCAATTTGTTCGAAAACATTCCAAAGAAATGATAGGTTAATGCATCACATTGACCTGCACACAAAACCCCCTCCTTGGTCATGTTGGTTCTGCATTAAAACCTTCCCGTACAACCGGAAGGAGAGTCTCATGAAGCACTTGAGCACCCACGATGTGTACCTGCTGGAGAAATCCCAGGAAGGACGTGAGAAGTATCCGGGGCAGGGGCCAAACTTCACTTGTGATCAATGCGAAAGGAAATTCTGGTTCCAGACATCCCTGGAGTGGCATCGGAGGGTCCATCGGAAGCTCCAGGCACTCCAGTGTCCCCTCTGTGGCACAATCCTCAAGGACAGAGCCAACTTAACGAGTCACATTGAGAGTCATGTGCAGAAGAAGCCAAATCAGTGTGAGGTGTGTCGTAGGAATTTTCGCCACGAACACTTCCTGGCCAGGCATCAGGCAAAGCACGTGCGGTGCTTCTACTGTGACAATCAACTAGTTAACGCTACGTCTCTTCGAGAGCACATGCGGTCCCATCACAGGGGGCTTCCTCAGGAACCCACAGCAGGTAGGGGAAGATCTTCCACCAATTCCTTGACCAAGTTGAAATTAATTCTTCAATTTTCCGGGATTTTCAGATGGTCCAGTAAGTTGTACCATATGTGGAAAATCATTTCCAGCTCTTGAAGTTCTTCAGGATCATCTAACTTTGATTGAGGAATCTAACTTACCACATAAAAGGTAAAATTTTGAGAGGATTCCTCCAGGGGCTGTATTCTCTAAGAGTGAAAAACTCCCGTGATAAACTCCCGAAGGCTTTTTGCAAGAGAAAACTGAGGAAAACTTCACGTGAGAATGATCCTTTAAGAAAAATAATGCATCCGTGATAAACTCCCGTAAGATTTTCCCGGTTCAGGAGCTTATCACGGGAGTTTTTCACTCTTACAGAATACATGCGCAGAACGTTCATAAGAGGAGCAGGAAATTGAAAAGAATTCTTCTTTTATTGCAGGATAAGACGACACGCTGAGCGAAAGATTAAGAAATCAGTGTTTGAATGTGCTTTCTGTTCAAAGAAATTCAAAACTCGTGACTACATCATTCAACATTTGCGGATACACCGGAAGAAGAGACCAATGTACCCATGTGGAATCTGTGGGATGAAGTTCATGACACCCTACAGCATCCCCAGGCACATCCGGGCAATCCACATGGGTGAGAAATTCACGCAAAAAAAGGATCAAGCACCAATGAAATTAAGACTAAATCCACAACTCATACTCAAGGATATTAATGAGATTATTGAAAAGAAGGATTCATCACAGGGACATAAAGAAGATGCTGCTGCTGATTGTCAATTTACTGGACTTTTAAATGATTAGACCGATTAAAAATGAATTTTAGCAAAAATCTTAAGTATTTTACTTTTTATCTTAATATAAAACTCTTTAAAAGTGATTTAAAGAATGAATTGAATAAGGAGTAGAAGATCATGAAGAATTAACAGAAAAAATGGTTGCATTTGAATTAACACAGCTTTTGACAATTAATTTATGCAATTCCAACGTTTGACAACTCTTTAAAGTTTGACATTTATTCTTTACCGCCGTTTGACATTTCTCTTCAAACGTTCAACAATTATTCTCAAAATGTTTGACGTTTTTATCGAACGTTAGATGTTTCTTTTCTATTTTAAAAGATTTTTAATTAAAAAATTGTTATATTTCTTCCGTTTGGAATTATTTTTGATGCTTTTTTTTAATAAAATGTTTAACACTTCTTATCAAAATTTAACGTTTATTTTTTTATTAATTAAGCATTAATATAATATTTAATTTCATTTATATTCAAACATTTGATGTTTCTTATTTCTTTTCATTATGTTTCATATCAAACTTTTAACATTTCTTACGTTTGGCTTTCTTCTAACGTTTGACATTTCTTTAATGAACTTGTGACATATTTGTCAAAGGTTCGACGTTTCTTTTAAGCGTGACGATTTTTTCTAAGGGAATCTAATTTATTGATAGCCTGAAAATAATTTCTTTTGCCCTCTAAAAAAAATAATCATCAGGCCTAAATTTTTCTAATACTATAACTAGTTCACTATTATGTTTTCTGAGTTTTTCCTTCTCAAATGAATTTTCGACGATGAAAATTCGGGAAATTCACAAATATTCAGTAAGAGCGATGATGACAGTAGAGAGTTAGTCGTAGCTCAGCCTTGTGCGGGAATGGCTGATGGCTGAAAGTGCTTTAATAGTTAAGTGAATACGAGGGTGGAGGTTACTGGGGGAGTTGACTAGAGCCCCCTGAACAAAATAATTTGAAACGAATTTTATTTCTTCTATTTTAATTCCATTCAGTCTTTATTTCTTCTTCATCTGACACCTCAATCACACTCTCCAGCTGATCCTCTGACTTATTTTTCATGCCTGGAATTGTCTTTTTCTCATTTTGAGCTTCCGGGATTTTTGTTTCCTCAGCCTTTATGATTTTTATTGGGACTGATTGCCAATTGAAGCCCTTTGCTTTCTTTACTTCTTCACTTCCGGATTGGATTTTCCTCATTTTTGTGGAAGAAACTGCAATTGTGATTCCTCCCCTGCAAAATATTCTAAAAAGAAAAATCAGTTTTTTCCAAATAGGAAATCTTCGGCTTGACTACCTTTTGTGAACTACCTCCTTTCTGTGCTCTTCCTCCAAATGCTTCTTTAGCTTTGGGAGATCACTGTGGTGTGTCCTACAGATCGTACACATGACGGGTGAATTTGACAGATCAACTGGCAATCCTCTGTGGCAGCTCTCGACATGATTCAAGAGTTCCTGCCTCGTTGAGCACATCTTTTGGCAGTAGAAGCAATTGGTGTGATCCCGAAGGTGCTTCCTGTAGTCGAATTTAGTCTTAAAATTCCTCAGGCAGTTTATGCATAAAACTCCCTTCTTTTCCTGACTTCCTCCCTTGTTCTTTGACTCCATTACTTTCACTTCCTGGTATGCTGGGGGGATTCTTGTGTACATCTTGGCTGGGAAGTGTGTATGAAGATGGGTTCTGTAGAGTTCTATGATGGGAAACTTCCATAGGCAGTGGGTGCAAATGAAGCCATTTCCTGGCTGATATTCCGTTGAATGTTGCTGCTGGAGATGCTGCATGAAGGCCTCTGTGGCATTGTGGAAGAATCCCCGGGAGCACATCCAGCATGACAAGAGGGGTCCTTGCGCCCTCTCTGGATGCGTCTGCATGTGTTCAAGCAGTGCCTCCCTGCTCTTCAGGGTTTCATTGCAAATTGAGCAGAATTGGATGATTGAAGGGAGTGCTGCTGAAATTCCTGAAGATTCAGGAGCAATCCTTGAAGGCCTTGAAGTCATTGTTCTGAGAAATTTTAATTTTTTTCGTTTCTTTCTTTAATTAAAAGCTCTTCAAAACATTTAAAAATCTCAAAAAGTCAACTTACTTTTTCTTGGATAATAAATCTGGCTTTTCCAGGTCATTTCCCATGGTAGGAGGATCATTTTCCTCAATTTCTGTTATAATAAATTTAACCATTTCACCCGGAAGATTATTTTCTTGTCTCCTGAAAGTAAAGGGTTTTAATTTTGTTACTTTTTTTTTCAGTGAAATTGCAGTCGATTTATTAATTTAATAATTTACTTTATTTCCCCAGGATATATTATTCCTTTATTGACAATTTTTCCATCAGATTTCGCTTCTTTTCCCACTAATTTAGCCATTTTTCTCACAAAGAAAATGTTTTGTGAAAAGATTTTTTGTTTACAAAATAATCTTTCGACGAGTTCATCTCGTCGAAACTTTCAGAGGGGAATTTTCAAAAAATATCCGTTATTTCACAGGATTGGGAGAAGGATATTTTGAGGAGTTTCGCGAAGAGAACCGATGAATTCAACTTCCGGCAGTGGATTGATGAGATTAAGGCAAAACGGGATACACAGAAAATTGTCCAGAAGACAAAGACTCCATCTCCTGCTCCTCATGCCCTCAAGCATCCAATTGGGATTGTCCAGAGAGCTCCACGGGGGAAAATTCCCCACTTGGAGGGTACCATGTATGGGCCATTCCCACGTCCCCTTGCCAGGGATAGTCTAACACAGAGTCATGATAAGTTCTTCATTCCGCACACAATGACAAAGCGTGCTGAAGAGTACTTCCGGAAGAGGAAGGTGCAAAATAGAACATTGCGACGTGCTAGGTTGCTCCACATGAAGACACCCCTTCCACCGGCGAGTGATTGCTCATCGGATGATAGTGTTGAGAATGTGAAGAGCTTAACACTCATTAAGACACCCTATTTTGTCATTCCGACCTTCAGATATGTTCCCAGGAAGAAGAAGGAACGTCTCCGGAATCGTTTTATGAGTCAGAATCAATTGCGACGCATCCGGATGTTACTGTACGATCGTTCACGGATGCAGGTGCCGAAAGTAGCGGAAGTTGAAGTTAAAACCCCGCTGGAGGATGCTGCGGTGGGAGCTGGAGGAGCCATTGGGGGGAAGCATATTGAAAAATTCAAAAGTCTCCGCGTGCCTGATACATCCCGCCGGGCACGCTACAGGAACTTCATCCGGGAGTGCTACTGGGAGAAGTTGAAGGAATTCGAGGAAACGTATGGAAAACCAAAGGACACGATTTCCTTTGAGAACTTTAAGCAATCCACCAGGGTTGCTTCCATGACGAGTAGCTTGCAGAATCGAGATGCTGATGCACCATCAGCTGAAGCAGCTGGACCTGCTGATAAGAAGAAGAAGAAGCCGCGAGTGAGGTATCACATCCCCCAACCTCCACCAGTCTTCAACAGGAAGCGTCATTTGAGGACAACATGCAATGAATCGAGCTTTGGGCCACTCTACCTCGATCCGCATTTCATGGAAAAATTCCGGAAGCCACGTTCTTGTAAGTTTCCCCACCCTGGAGTTCCTCAATCTCTGCATTCTTTGAATTAATTCGTTTTATGGGACTCTCCTGTAGTTACGAGATTCCACAATTTCTACACGAGCACCCTGAGAGATCGTCCGGAAGCACGAGATCGTCTCTATGTGACATCCCGTGCCTTTGAGGAGGAGAAATTTGGCTTCGACAGGAAGTACCTCCATCGCCTTGCCACAGAATGGGATGAGAATTTCATAACAGATCTCCAGCAGAGACCACCAGCGAGGAAATTTTGCGTCAAGAGTGACATCCTGGAGCTCCGGAATGCAACACGGAAGATCTTTTCCATGTACTACACAACGGAGAATATGCTGAATTTGCTGGAGCAGCAAAAAGCCGAAGAGGCGGCCATTGAGGAAGTTGAGAACTTCTCAAATGTCTGCTCAGACTTCCTCACAAACATCAAGAATGATTCGTATGATCGTGTGATCCGGAAAGCTCAGGCACTGAAGCCACTGCAGGAGAAGACAAATGTGCTGAAGCTTCAAGTGGAGGAGTTGAAGTGAGTTCTCAAAGATTTATTTTAGAAGCTTCCTGAACCTTCCGGAGGGCGTTAAATTGGATTTCCGATGCTTCCGGAAGGCGCAGGAAACTTCCAAATAATGTTTTCCTCATCAGGGCTGAACTGGAATTCATCACAGAGTCCGTGCTGGAGGAGGAGCGCAAATGGGATACCCTGATGAAGCTCCAGAACTACTATTACCTCCTCATGGAGCCTGAATGGCGCAAAGTCAACGATTGGATTCATCGCACGGCATCCGGAGAGCTTCATGAGGCCGTTGACATAATTGAGATGTGCTCCGTGATAAATGTGCGCAAGAAGACATCCCCCGGAAGTATCCGGGAGTACTTTGAATGTGAAATCTTCCCAAATATTGAGCGTATGAAGGGTATCCAGCCTGAACCGCAGCTCCTCCGGAATGGCTTGCAAACGCTCAAACAGAAAGTCTTCACATCGCTCAATCAGTACAATAAGACCATGTGGATGTATGAGATCTTCCTGCGTCAGGTGAATGGGCTCAGAGGTGCCTTTGTGCGCTCTGAAACGCAACAGCGGAAGATGATGAAGTTTCAGGGCGCCAAGGAGAACTTCCTCGCCGAAAGGGCATACATACTGAGCTACGAAGTGAAGCAAGTTATGGGGAAGCCTCTAGAGCGGAGCGTCAAGAGCCCCACGGCCACGAGGATTAAGATTAAGGCAATTTGCAATCAACTCTATGATTTTATCGTCCCCCATGGGCGACGATGCCCGCAGATTGATGACCAAATGACACCAAGTGAGAAATTCGCCAAGCTCCATGACTACGTTATGGAACTCCTGCATCAACTGGACCGGATTCCCATTGCTATCCTCCATAAGACGGAGAAGGATATTCGCCGGGAGCAAATGTGCCTCCACAGGGAGGCTCAAAAGGCCGTTGTCAAGCAGAATCGCTTTGAATTGTTGCAAAAACAAATCCGGGGGCACTTTGAGAGCTCCCAGAAGTAATTTTTCCAGCTTTTCCAGCTTTCAGAGCAAAAATTCTTTCTGAGGTATCAAAATATTATTTTTTATGTAAAAAAAATGTACAAAAATCTATGTTATCCCATTGCAGGATACACCAGAATTAACGTTGAATGGCATTACTTAGTTCCCTGAGGACAATTGGTGCTGAAAAGACAGCAAAAATGGAGAAAATTAGAAAAATTCCCATCTCCTGGCCACACAACATAACCTCACATTTTGCACTGCGTGAAACTTTACCTATTCTAATGGCAGCACAGAGTGCCAGGAATGTGACGACATTTTTCTTGACTGCTTCACGGACACGTCTGCGTTCCTCAATGGGATCTGTTTGGGAAATTCCCTTCAATCTGAACATTTTTCACGAGAATTTTCTCTTTTTTTTCCACTGCACTAAGCACCAAAAGTAAATTCAGGGCAGCCAACTGCGAGATAAAAAAAAACACTAGAAAGTTGCCTATCGTGATTGTTTTGGCTTCTCTGTTGTATGTTTTTCTTCCGCTTTTTCTGGATTTTCCGGCAATAAATACATCAAAGTTTGCTTGAAAGAGTATTAAGATGAGTTCCCTGAACATTCCTACGGATTTTGGTCCTGATTCCGGGGGGAGAGTTAAGGTAATTCAGGTGAATTCCATCATTCCGGTCTCTCCATAACCTCACTTTTTTTCTTCTAACCCGGAAAAAGGGGCTAACAATCGTTAAGCCAATTGTCTATGGGAATGTGGCGAGATCCTTTGGGAAGAAACGCGAAGAGGACGGGCATACGCATCAGTGGAATGTCTACGTGAAGCCCTACTTCAATGAGGACATGTCAATCTATGTGAAGAAGATTCATTTCAAATTGCACGAGAGCTACGCGAATCCCTCGAGAATCCTCACAAAACCCCCGTATGAGGTTACGGAAACGGGATGGGGGGAGTTTGAGGTGGTCATTAAGATTTACTTTCACGATCCCACGGAACGCCCCGTGACGCTCTATCACATCCTCAAGCTCTTCCAATCACCCATCGTTGAGGGTGAAGTATCGTCGATTGACAGCAAAAAAGGGCTTGTTTCGGAGTCCTACGAGGAGATTGTCTTCCAGGAACCCACTCAGCTTATGCAGCACTACCTCACGAATGTTCAATCCCTGCCCAATGATAGCTGGAAGCATGATACTGACTGTGAGTTGGCGCTGAATCACCTTCCGGAAGATCTTTCCCAAACATTTTCTTCTTTTTTATTTTACAGTTGAGGAACGAAAACGCAAATCTCTGGACAATATCATTGAGGCCAAGGTGAAGGTTAAATCCGAGATTACCGTGCTGAAGGATAAGCTAAAATTGGCCCGGGAAACAATTGCCAAATTCAAAGCAGAACTAGCCAAAGTTCAGCCCTCAAATTCTCAATGAAACTCCACACAGATTTCCCCCCAAAAATTAAGAAATAATTTATATATTTTACGAATTGATGTCTTTTGTTGCAAATTCATCAATATAGATTCTCTTCCATTTCTTAAATTGCTCCCAAAATGTAAGATTGAGGATTGTATGGGGGGCAGCACGATAGAACATTGGCATGAAGCCCTTATAGAGCCCCCAGAAACCCTCAACGCGGAAAGTTTTTACGAAACAATCGAAAATGTTGCGATACAGCAACCCTCGGCCACGTTCATCGACGCCCTGATTGAAGAGGCGCGTCGAGATGACGTCAAAGGGGGTCATGAAGACCACAAGGAAGAATCCACTAACCACACTGGCCCCCACTGTGGTCAGAAAGTCATTTTTCCGGAAGATCTGTAAGTAAAAAAATTAATAAAAATTCTTTTATTTCATTCTCGAGAGTCAGAAGAAAAAATACAGTGGTGGTCATAAAAATGAAAAGAATAGTACAGTGCTGGTCAAAGAAATTACAATAAGTACTTTGATGACTTTGAGGTTAATATAAATCGATTAATTCTTCAATTAATATTCTTTTTATTATTCTTTATTGAATATTTTTCGAAAAAAAATGACTTTTTTGTTTTAAAATAATAGTTTAGGGATAAAAATGTTTTTTGAGGTTAGCTTCTTTTATCAGGACTTATTCATTTATTTTATAAACATTTATATATTTTTTTTATTAATATTAAGGCTTAAAAATACTTAATATTTGATAATAGTTTCATTATAAATAATTTTAATATATTTTGTACAGTCCTAACCTCAATTTTTCATTGCTAATCTCGGGTTAATTTTCTTTATGAAATTTGTTTTATTAATTTATTGAAATCGCCAGAATAAACAGACTTGACCGATAGATTTTAAACATTTTTAGGTTAACCGATCTAACCTCAAAGTTAGTGATTCAAAGAAAAGAAATCTTTTAGCCTTACCTCGTATCTTTGGCAAAAATCCTTGCATTCAGTGAATGTGGATAGTTGAACGGCTGATCCCATGGCAATCCGGCACACAAGTCCGGATGTTCCACGCCACAATCCCCTTAAGCCGCCATCTTGAAAAATATTTCCAAGTGCTTGAAAAGTACCCCGATGGTTGTGCTGAAAACCCACAGCAGCCTCACCCTTTGACATGGCTTGAATTTGTGTCTTAACCAGATAAAAGGGAGCTGCAGCAGACGCTCCAGCAACACCACAGAGTCCACCGCAGAATATAAGACGAATTGGGACAAGTTGACCATCTTTATTTCGCGTTAAGCCATGTATGCTGAGTGTTTCGAAGAGACCTAGTCTTTGTGAGAGAAGTATTCGTAAATTATTTTAAATTCAAATCAATGTAAAGAATTTTGAGGTTAACCCATAATTTTAGAGGTTAACTGCAAGATTAACCTCAAATTAAACAAAATAATGCGAAAAGCGCTCCTCTCACCTCGTACTATTCATAACAAATTGAAAGGAAAGTGCAGCGGAAAGTCCTTTTTGAAGTGCAAGAATTCCTTCTGTTTTAATGATGGTCCTAGCCGATGACCAAACATTTTTGTAAAGATTTGGACCACTTTTTCGCACACTCAGTTCCCCATGAAGCTGTTGGCGGGTTTTTATCAAGTCAAATGGATTTGTGAAGAGTCCTGCGGAGCATGCAGCAAGCCCTCCAACCACAAAATCCATTGAATAATCTGCAATAAAATGTTTAATTAACTTTTAACAAATCGTTGCTTCTAGAAGCTTTTTTTCTTGAGTATAAAAAAGTTAGTTTGATGGTTGTTTGAAATTCTAGCAGTTTTATAAAAAGGTTTTTAAGAACTGTCATGTTGTTTAGGGACCACTGGACGCATTAAGAACTTAAAAAAAAATGAAAAATTTCTTTGTCTTGATTGGATTTCAAATTAGAGCACTTTTCCTTTAAATTTCTAACTCTAAAAAGTATTGCTTTCTAGTAGATTTCTTTAAAAATTTTCCCATTCTCTTTAAATTACAGCAATTTCATTAAAACATTGTAAAAAAAGCAAATTCTAAAAGTTATTTGTCTTGCGTTAATCTTAGGACCATCAAATTATAGTAGTTCTTTCCATAAGATTTTATAAGATCAAATGATTTGTTGGTCTTCTAAATACGTCCATTAGTTAACGAGGAGCATTTTCTAGCACTTTTTTGTATAAGATTTTAAACAGAAAAACCGTCAATTATCAATCTGAACTTTTTAATTTAGATCGTTTAATTGAGAGTTCTTCCATGTAAAATCCTTTAAGAAAAATCTACTAGAATCTGAAAATGTTCAACATGTTAACCTGTAAAAGCATTAGACAGGATAACGAAATGCTAGAATTTGCTATATTTCCTCATTGCAGTGCAATACATTAAATTTCTAGCAGATTTTCTAGGATGTTGAGAATTCGCTGATCTGCATTAAAAATGAGGTTAAAACTGCTAGAATATATTAGCCAATCAAACGGAATTTCTAGTTCTTCTTCTTCTTTATTTGTATTTTATTTTAAATTAGATTTATGAGATTTATAAACAATTCTGGTCCCCAAAGGGTTAAAAATAAGAAGTAATTAATCTATCTCGTAGGGAAAAATAAAAACTTTATTATCAATAAAACCTAATTCTTAGCATCTTTAAAAAACTTCTCACACAGCAACAATAATTTCTAATGAAACATTATTGCATATTAATGTGTTTGTTTTGTATGTTGCTGACTCATTAGTCGCATAATTCTCAAAATAATCCACCAAATAACAAAGTTATAAATTATTTTTAGAGCTAACTCACTGCACTATTTGGTTGATTTGCTGTTTGATTTATTTTTCTTTATTCCACTTTCACGGTGATCTTGAGAAGGAGAAGATGATGATTTTTCTTATTAGAATTTTATCATTGCACTGACTGGTTGCTAGCTGCTGGAGATTGTAAGATTACAGTGGCGTGGAGAAGGTCATAAAGAGCTTCCTCTTGAAGCGAATTTTTCGATGGATTTAGAACTTTTATTTTAGATGTGATTCTGGTGTAATCCACGAAAGTTTATGAGGTCAGTGGTCAACAGTGACCTTCTCCTGTTTGTAATCAAATGACCCCAAAATCACAACTAATCACCGTGGAGTTACATAAGACATTTTCCTCGTAGCCTTATTCCTCGCACAGAGTTGCCTTCACCACACCTGGATACTTATTTACCCTACGTGATCTTTTTCTCAAATTGTCTTTTGTCACTTCTCTATTGATAAGGTGAATGATAAAGATATTTGTTGCTTTTTTACTTCGCGGAAAGAACTCGCGATTGGCGTGCGATCGTGTCGTGAGAAATTTTCAAACTGGTTATTTATCACGTCTTGAGGCAGCTGGTGTGCCTTATGTCTTGTGGCGATGACGACTTATCAGCAGAGATGACGATTGAGGCATTTGAGGAAGGTCGCGTGCGCGATAAAATTAGAACTTGTTGCATCGTCGCGCACTTAACCTCAAAAAGAATTTTTTGGCGCGCATATGGCGCCAAAATTCCAGCGCAATCACTTCGGGGAACTTCGTTAACCTTTTGCGATCTTCGTGCTGTGTGTATACTTCGGCATGTGTTCGGTAGTCTTCGTGTTTTGAGTGCCCGAACATTGACAGTTTACCCCCTGATGTTTTGACTGCGGTGCGAAAAAAAAGTGAAAATTGCAAAAGAAAAAGTCTGAATTTCACGATAAAATATCAAATATTTCGTGCGTGATTTGTATATAAGTGACGTGTGGACATCTCGTGCGGTGGACTATAGTGAAATTTGGGGAAAACAAAGTGATTTTCCGGGTGTTTTTTGGGCATTTTCTTGTGCCCCATTTGTTACGTAAAAGAGATTCCAATGGGTTAGCGTCACCCCCCTTTTTGTGATTTAATTTTCTCTTTGGACGCAAAAAGATACTCTTTCGCTGCACTTTTTGTGCTGCAAAAAAACGAAGATTACACCCACGAGGGAGCCCCACATGAGAGTGCCAGAAGATGCTGAGGGACCTCATTGCGTGGGTGCTGAACAATTACTTGGGGAAATATGTGGGAAATCTCAATACGGCGCAGCTCACCATCGCCCTCCTTTCAGGTAAATATTGAAGATCTTCCCATCCAGCTGCTGGCATTCAACTCCCCCACAAAATTCCAACAATGAATGCCAATGAGAAGGGTCAAAGTTCACCCGAGAAATCTGCCAAATTGTGCGCAAGTTTCCTCTCGCAAAGGGAAATGAAAACAAACACAGTCTTCCGGAATGGTTCTCATGCCTTCCTGCTGATTCATGCCCCACCGTATGTGGAGGTCTCCTTCACACCAAACTGAGCATTTGTGTCGCGCTGGGAAATCAATCAGACTAAATTGCAAAAATTTAATTTTCCTTCACCAAAGTGATTTAGATTGATTTCTCTACGATTTATTAGGAGAATTCTCCCTCCCTTTTCGTTAACCCTTTCAGGGCTATTTTTCTACACACACACAAATTATATTCCAAATGATTGTAAATGAGAGTCTTCCGCAATTCTTTCATCAATTAAATTCAAACGATTATTGCAATAAAGAATTGCGCAAGAGGCAGATAAATTTTATTTTTATTAAAATGAATTGCTTTGTTGAAATGAAATTGATAATTTCTCATTTGAACAATTGAATGAATTCTCCTTTGCTTTTACAGTGAGTGATAAGAAGGAACAATGCGGTTTTATGATTAGAAAATGTAAAGAATTGGTTTTTGTGACGTAAGAAATTCAGCTTCAATTTGCATATTCAGTAGCAATAACGTAGTAAAAAATAAACAATGGGAATTATGGATCAGTTGGGTTATGTTCGAGTAGTTTATTAAGAATTTTTTTACACACATCGCGTAATAAAATAATTTTCATGTATTTTACATCGGTTCAGTTTTTAAGATTGTTAAGGAACGATGAACAATGATAAAAAACGAAAGTTTTGTTTACAGGTGATGTAGTAAAAACGACGTAAGAAAGTATAATTCATGTAGAAAAACTTAACTCGGCTGAGCATTTACTACAAATTTTTTCTATTAAATGTATTTTGTATTAAGCAGTTTTTTTTGTCTTTGAAATCTTTTTTTTTTATTTACTGCAATAACTTGCTAATTTTCTTAATTATAAACTCTCGCCGTAAGTGATAATCTAAGCCTTGGACTCCAAGAATTCTTTTATTTGTTACTCATCTATCCAATCATCTAAAAATTCCTGCAATAATTATATATTTTTTAACATTATCAGAACATTCTAAAACTATTCTTTGGTTTCTTGTGTTTTACGAAACAGGCGAAATCAGCTTTGATTTGAGTTCTGCTGGGTTTGTTCTTGGCGTTCTTGGTTTTAGTGTTTTGTAGGACTATTTTCAAGTATTCTCGTTTTACTGTTTTTTATTTTCTGCGGGAAATTAGGGAAATCTTCTGGTTTCTCATGTTCTGCGAAACCAGTTTCGGAGTTCTTATGTCCTTGGGATTTTTTTCTTCGCATTGAATTCATTTGTCAAAAAAGATTATTCATAATGAAAATATCATTCATTTGCCAGCTGGGTAATTGTCAAAAATTAATTACATGACAGCGTAAAAAAATTGTATGCGCGTAAAAAAAGAAATTGTAATGAATGAGGCGTCTCAAAGGGTTGAAATGTGTTAAACTTAGGTTTTTTTTCAATAGATCTTTTACTCAATTTTAATTGAACAATCAAATTAATAATTTAATATTATTTAAAAGTAAAATACAGTGGGACCCCAGTACAACGACCACTCGGATGTACTCTTCACACTCATTATTTTCAATGCGCGAGAGTAGTATAACCAAGTGGTCGTTGTACTGGGGTCCCACTGTATCGTTTGTTAAGAATTCTATGATTTTTGAACTTTTGTAGCTTTCTTATGATATAATTTCTAATGAAAAAAAATCACAAAATTCCTTTTAAAAATAAGAGAAATCATGTCAAGAAATGAATAAAAATTATCCTTTTAAAAAGTATAAAATTCTTTTGAAATTATATCATCTCTCTATGACCAAATTCCCATAAAATTCTTCAATTTATAAAAAGTATCTTTTAACCTTAAGAAATCAATTAAAAAGAATTGTTTTGATGACTTCATACTTTTATTTTGGGTGTCTCCAACGCATGAATTAGCACCTTTCGTTTTTCTTCCTCCTCCACAATAGGTGAGGTTGAACTGGAGAATCTCCCCCTACGTCGAGATGCTCTACGAAATTTGGGGCTACCACTGCAGGCACTCAGTGGTTCGGTGGGGAAGATAAAGCTCCAGGTACCGGTGCGGCAATTCTGGACGGCGCCGTGGTGTATTTATATTGAGAAGGTGAATGTTGTGGTGGGGCCGGTGAATTTGGATGAGTGGGATGCCGAAGCGGAGGAACAGGCGGATTTGGACTTCAAAGTGGCCCGTTTGGATCGTTTGGAGGCCAAATGGCGAGCCGCGCGGGAGGCCTCAATAGAGGGTGGCTACTATGCGTCATCATACAGTGGCTGGATGAACTTTGGGACGTCCCTCGTGACGAATATTGTGGAGAATTTGCAGCTGAAGATTAGTGATGTTCACATTAGGTACGAAGACTCCATCACAGTGCCCAATCAGCGTTTTGCCTGTGGGGTCACAGTTGAATGGCTTTCAGCACAGAGTTGTGACTCAAATTGGCGTCCAGGGATTGCAAGTGGGCAAAGTGTGGCGAGTTTTAAGCTCGTGGAATTGCAATCGCTCTCCCTCTACTGGGATTTGTTGGATAATCACGAAAGCTTCGGGGAGGTGCCTTCTAGTGAATTGGCGGTAAGTTTAGTTAGAAGAATAAGTAAAATTAGTTGGTGTTGCACAACGTAGAAGTTTGTTTCTTGAGTTTAACAGGCAATTGTGTCTGATAGGTTTCTGTTCTACAGGCTTGAATTTTACAGTCTTGTTGCTTCTTACATGCTAAAGTTTTTACAGGCCTGCTTCTTACAGACTTGGATTTTATAGGCTTGTTCTTTTCAGGCCTGCGACGCACAGAATTGCGGCGTTCTGACCTGCGGCTTACAAGCCTCCTTTTTATAGGCCTGCTTTTCACAGACCTGTTTCTTACAAGCCTGCCTCTTACCGGCCTGATTTTTACAAGCCTGCCTCTTAACAGATCTGCTTCTTACAGGCTTGCTCTTAACAGGTCAGCTTCTCACAGGCCTGATCCTTACAAGCTTGTTCTTTTCAGGCCTGCTTCTTACAGACTTGGATTTTATAGGCTTGTTCTTTTCAGGTCTGCGGCGCACAGAATTGCGGCGCAAAGGCCTGCAGCTTACAGACATCGTTTTTATAGCCTTGTTTCTCACAGAACTGTTTCTTAGAGGTCTGTTTCTTCAGGCTTGTTTCTCACAGGCTTGAGTTTTACAGACTTGTTTCTTACAAGCCTGCCTCTTACAGATCTGCTTCTTATAGGCTTGCTCTTAACAGGCCAACTTCTTACCGGTCATATATACCGTATGTATGACACTAACCTTCAATGAGTATGGTAGAAAGAAATGATTAACTTATTGCCTCTAACTCTGCCCAACTATCTCCACAATCCCTCAGATACTTCCGTGAATCTCGTACCTTCAATATATCGTGGAAATAAAGAATGAATTAATTGCGTCCAGCCGGCCTGCTTCTTACCGGCCTGCTTCTCACAGACCTGTTTCTTATAGGCTTGAGTTTTACAGTATTCTTTTTTAGAGGCTTGTTTTTTACAAGTTTCCTTCTTACAGGCTTGCTGCTTAAAGACGTGCTTCTTACAGGCCTGCTTTTCATATGCCTGTTTCTTACCGGCCTACTTCCTATAGCCCTGCTTCTCACAGACATGCTTCATACAGGCCTGTCTTTTACAAGTTCCCTTTTTACAGACTTGCTTTTCACGTTCCTTCCTACAGGTTTAAATTTTACGGCCTTTTGTTCTAGAGTCTTGCGTTATAGGCTAGATGGAATACTAACCAATAAGATAAATAGCCAGGCTTTATTTTATTCATTACCTTACAGAAATTAGGAAGATTCCTAACGAAAAATTTCTGATTTTTCCCTCATATCCAAAAGGCTGCAATGGAGAAGATGAAATTTTCCCATCAGTACATTGTCAGCCCAGTGAGTGCTCAGGCAAAGTTAAAGCGTGATCGCAGTGAGAATCCCCTGCGGACTCGTAGCCGTCCACGTTTGGTGTGTGATCTGGTGCTGGAGGAAGTTTCGTTGTCGCTGACTGATTGGCAGTACAATCAAATGGTGGAGTGTGTACGTGGGTTGGATGACATTGCCAAGTACAGGCGCTTCCACCTTTTACGCCCAACGCATCCCATTCACGAGGGTGCCCGCAATTGGTGGCTGTATGCAGCCCGTTGTCATGGCTTCCTCAAGGCAACGGGATGCTTTGTTCCTGGGCACGTGAGGGACAATGTACGCTACTTGGGGATATATTCGCGTTTAATTAGGAATCCGAATGAAGTGTTGAGTGCTGAGGAGAAGGAGCATAAGGATTGTGTTGAGCGTATGCGGGAGTATGAGGAATTGAAGAATCTCCGGGAGATTTGTATGGAGGAAGTTCCGTGTGCTGAAGTGAAGGCGGGCAAGGAGGGTAATCAGGGGAGGAGTATGTTGCATTTTTGGTTCCCACAGTGGCTTGGATGGTATAGCAATGGTGCCACGGAGGCAGCAGCAGCAGCAGCAGCGAAGGCTCCTGATCAGGCAGATGCCGCTGCGGGGCAAACGGCAAAGGATCAACTTGAGGATGAAATTCTCAATGGGCTGTCAACGGGTGTGGATACAAATAGTGTCCTCAAGAGGGATGCTGTCTTTGGGAAGTTTGATTTTACCCTCAAAAAGGGAACTTTGGACATTTGTAGTGGGGCGCCAGGGGGCGAAAGTCGTCCAATGGTGCAGTTTTTCTTTGAGAATTTGATTCTTTTCGTTGAATCACGCCCAAGGTCGGCATCACACCTTGTTGGGTTGTCCCTGGGCTCGGTACTCCTGAAGGATTGCCTAACGCCAAATACGGAATTCCCGGATGTGATAAGACCGCAGCAGAAGGAGGAAGGAAGTGTTAAGGGGCGTCAACAGGTGCAAAAACGAACACTTTCGAATATTTTTACATCAACCCCACAACAACAGAGCCCTGCGGTGAGTCCCAGTGAACCCCTGTTTGTCCTTCACTACGAACGGAAGCCCCTTAGCTACTCAGCTGACTACAGACTCTTCGTTAAGTCCCAATCACTTGATATTGTCTACAATACGGGTGTTGTGAAGTGGATTGTGGACTTTGTGGTGAAACCACATCAAATGCTGGGGGCACGGAGGAAGTTGGAGGCAATGAAGAATCGAACAAAGAAGGAGATTATCAGGAATTGGGAGAATATCCTCGAGGGGGATTTGAAGAAGAGGAAAACGTGGATTTTTGAAATTGACATTTCAGCTCCGCAAATTATTGTTGTGGAGAATTTCAGCAATAAAAATGGGACGATTGTTGTGGTGGATTTTGGGCGTCTTCAGCTGACAAATCGCCCGAGTCAACCGGTTAGGGCGCAATCAATTGCCGAGAGTGCTGGGCATCGTGATAGTGAGGATGAGGATGCTTTCATGACGCCATGTTCGACACCTCCGGGCTCCCAGGCGAGTACTTCGGACAGCCCAACGCTCATTTCGGCCCTTGGAGACGTTCCGGAGAGTACAACGGCGTCTCCATTGGATGTGGGAGAAGAGCTCCAGGCCCGCATCTACGATCGCTACAACATTGACTTTACAGACTTGCAGGTTTTGGTGTGCAAATGCAGCGATGGATGGGCCTATGCCAGTGGCAAGGGGACGTCCAACCTGCACGTTCTCGATCGCTTCAGTATTTCCCTGCAGCTTGAACGGCGTGTTGTCTACACGGCGGATCCTCAATATCCCAGCTTGAAGCTTTCCGGGAGTCTCCCAAAGCTCGTTGTTCATGCAAATGAAGCCAAGATTATTGCCCTGCGAAACATGATGAGTATAGTGAGTGGCGAAGCAGGAGCATCCCCAACAGTAACACCCACAGAACCCACAACAAACATCTTTCCGGAAGAATCAATTTCCGATGCATCAACAGATGAGGAGGATAGTCAGCGGGAAGCAACAAAACTCATCGTCCTGCAATTTGCAATTGATCAAATGGTGCTGGAGGTTCAATCGCACGGACGTGGCATTGCTGAGCTGCAGGTCACCGGTGTCAAGGCGGGCTTCAGCCGGAGGGCGGCGGAAACGAATATAACACTCTCAGTGCATGGGCTGCTCCTTGTGGATGCCATTCAGTCGTTTGGACCGGATTTTGAGCTTCTCATTGCGAGTCATCGACACGTGGGCATTGATAGTGTGTCAGGGAGTCTCAAACAGAGTGAACCGTGCTCCCCAATGTCTCCCGGATCACCGGATCCAACGCAAAATCCCGGAAGACCAACGAGTCCTCATACAATCTCCAAAGCACTCAGCTCATTGCAAAGAGGTGAGTTTGTTTATTGAAAATTTATTTAAAATTGTGTTGAAATTGAGGGAAATTAGACAATTGGGGATAAATTGAGACAAAATTGCTTTGAAACTGAGGAACAATTGGGGATAAATTGAGTTAAAATTGCTTTAAAATTGAGTTAAAATTGCTTTGAAATTGAGTAACAATTGTGGGTAAATTGAGATAAAATTGCTTTGAAATTGAGTTAAAATTGCTTTGAAATTGAATGAACAATGAGTTAAAATTGAGCGGAAATTATTGAATTAAAATTGCTTGGAAAATGAGTTAAAAATGAGTTAGAATACATTTAAAATTGAGCGGAAATAATTGAATAAAAATTGCTTTGAAATTGAGTTAAAAAATTCTTTGGAATTTAATTTAAATTCAGTTAAAATTAACTTGATATTGAGTTAAAAATCAACTGTTCAAGAATTTGATTTAGAATAGTTTTAAAATTGAGTTAAAAATTAGTTGGAACTTAAGTTCTTCTTCTTCTTCATTTAAAATTTTTACGGCTGTTGGATTTCTTCCGGATCCATATAGCCAAATGGAACTTAAGTTACAACTGCCTTGAAATTGAATGAAAAATGATTTAAAATTGCCTTAGAATTTAGTTAAAAATTGATTTGAAACTGTATTAAAATTCAGTTAAAATTGTCTTGAAATTGAATTTAATGTAAACTTTTTATTTGACTTTAATTTAAAAATTGATTAGAAATTGATCAAAAATTGCTTTTAAATTGAGTTAAAAATGATTAAAAACTGCATTAGAATTCAGTTAAAACTTATAAGAAAATACGTTAAAATTCTGTTTATATTGAGTTCAAATTCAATTAAAATATTTTTTTCATTTAATTTAAAATAGATTGAATTTCTTTTAAAATCAACTTTCAATTGATTTTTAATTAAATTTTAATTGTTTGAAAAAATAGATGAAATCACTTAATAATTTAGTTTGAGTTAAAATTGATTCAAATATTATTTAAAATTGTGTTTAGTTTAAACTAAAAATGATTCAAAATTGAGTTGAAATAAAATTTAAATTTATTTTCAGCTCTGTTTTGTTTTAATTTCAATTAAATTTCAGCTCAATCTTAGTCCAATTTTCGTTCAATTTCAATTCAGTTTAACCTCATTTTGGATTAAATTTCAAGTGAATGTTGATTCAATTTGAATGAATATGAATGAATGAATATGGTTTATTATTTATGCAAGAGATATAGTGATCTATAGTATCAATTACTATAATGATCAATTTTGATTCAATTTTTAATCAATTTGTTTCAATTTCAATTCAGTTTCAAATCAATTTTAACTCAATTTTAATTCAATCTCGACTCAATTTCGACTCAATTTTTAATCAATTTTAATTCAATTGCTAATTAGTTCCAAATCAATTTGAACTCAATTTTCATTCAATTATCACTCAATATTTAGTCAAAAAATTGCATTGAATATATTTTATTTAAAAAGGATGTCATGCACAATACAAGGGCGAAGTACCTAATTGAAGGAAACGCAGAAAACAATTTTAACCCACCCAGTCTTGTAGGGAATCAAAAAAGGATAACGAATCGCCAAAAACATTCACCTTTTTCCACTGGGGTCACAGAGAAAAAAGACAATAAAGTTTTGTAAAAATTCAAAAAAATTGGCCGCCATTCGCCATTTTGTTCATTTCAATGCATGAATCATATGTTTCAATGCTTCGTCATGAGCTTGTCGATGACAGTTTGACATTTCATTTATTTTTTTTTGGAGAAAATAAAAAATTGCGTATTTTTTAGTTTAATTATCGTGGTAAATGTGTTTTACGTGTTGATTGAGTGATTTTTATATCTGAATACCTGAAGGATGAATTCCCTCACAGCTTGTGACCGTTTGAGCGAGCACATCATTGGTCGTGGAAAAGGTATTGGGAAAGGTGGTGCCAAGATACATCGAAAGGTTTTGCGTGACATCATCCAGGGAATCACAAAACCAGCAATCCATCGTCTTGTCCGTCGTGGTGGTGTGAAACGCAAAGGATTCCAGCGCAGAGGATCTCTCAATTCGTGAAAAAGTCATCTTCAAGACGATCCACGACCATTGTTTTTTGGATTGCTTTGTTTTGTAACGAGAGATGTGCTCGCTGAGACGGTCACAAGCTGTGCGGGAATTCATCCTTCAGGTATTCAGATGTATAAATCACTCTTGAACAACACGTAAAACACATTTACCACGATAATTAAACTAAAAAATACGCAATTTTTTTATTTTCTCCCAAAAAAAAATAAATGAAATGTCAAACTGTCATCGACAAGCTCATGACGAAGCATTGAAACATATGATTCATGCATTGAAATGAACAAAATGGCGAATGGCGGCTAATTTTTTTGAATTTTTACAAAACTTTATTGCCTTTTTTCGTTGTGACCCCAGTGGAAAATGGTGAATATTTTTGGCGATTCTTTATCCTTTTTTGATTCCCTACAAGACTGGGTGGGTTAAAATTGTTTTCTGCGTTTCCTTCAATTAGGTACTTCGCCCTTGTATTGTGCATGACATCCTTTTCCTTATTTATTAAATTTTTAATTTTTGTTTAAATATTCTTTTCCAATTAATTATTATTTATATTTCTTTTTTTATGTTTATTTCTCTGCATGTTACTTTTTTTTTTAATTAGTTTTTTTATTTTTCTCTTTCTTTTGTGTTATGTTCCATTTTCATAACGAAAAATAAAAATCAAAAAAAAATCAGCCAATTCATATGTTTGGTCTACAACCGACGATCTAGATGCCCTCATTGTCGTGGATATTCTCTTTGTGAATTCCGCTGATGACACAGAACAGCTTCAGATTGCAAATATTCAATTCAACAATCTCGACATAATCGGTGAGAATTTTTTGCTTTTTTCCGGGAAATTTTCCGGAAAGGGATGAATTTTCAGGGAATTTATTTTCTGCTTTATTTCTTTCTTTGCATTTTGTAGCCAATCAAGAGACAATTGTTGAGCTGATTGGTTTCTTTAAGGGCGTAATGCCGAAGAGTCCATCCAGTGCAGCAGCCACATCGGCTGATCCGGTTGTTCCGTGTAGTAGTACGACGGAGAATGTGTCCAAAGAGGAAGCTGCAGCGACGGATGTGCGAAGTACGAGGACGGAAATAACATTTGACTTTCACAGGTTGAATGTTTTGGTGCTGCGTGCTCTGTTGCGGGACACCTACATGGTTGGCCGGAAGGTGGGAACGTTCACAATGAGTGAGGCACGAATTCATGCAACTCTGGGGAAGACGGTGACCGTTGAGGGATCCCTGGGTGGTCTGCAGGTGCTCGATCTCACGCCGGAGGGGATAAATCACCAACGGATCCTCTCTGTGGGCAAAGATCCCCTCACAGAGGGTTCAACGATCCAAAAGGATCTTCTCAGTTCACTCACGGAGGAAGTCTATGGGAGGGGTGAGAAGTCGGCCGGGGAGGAGGAACGGGGTGCACAGGGGGTTGATCAGGCGCTCTCATTTGTTGTATTCCGGGGTGAGAATGCGGGTGTGGAGATTAAAATTCGCATGGCATCCGTGTGGTATACGCACTGTGCGAGATTCATGCAGGAGCTCAGTTGGTGCGCCACGGAATTCAAGCATTACCTCAAGAATCTCGCGAGGAGTATCCGGGAGAAGGCAACGGACATGGCATTGGGATTTGTTCAGCAAATTGATCAGGGTGAAAAATCCCTCAAGGCCAGCAAAGATAAAGTTGACATTAAACTCGATGTTGTTCTCGATACACCCGTTCTCGTTGTCCCCAGATCCAGCTGCAGTCCACAGGTAAGAAGTTAAGGGAGTTTGAAGGTCATTTGTGGGTGTTTGTTCAGGTTTTTGTTCCCTTCTTGATAAGTTTTGGAAGCAAGATGAACGTTTTGATGATTTACTGAACTGAACAGTTAAGTTTTTGGAGCTGAGAGTAATTTTGAAGACTTACTGCGCAAGAAAGTGATCAGTTTTTAACGTTTTCTGTTTAATTTTTAAAGCAGTTTTAAAGCAGTACTGAAAACCGGTTAAAAAGTAAAATATTCAAACTGATCTAGTTTGGAAGTTAACTGATTACTAGAAGACTTTGCTTTGGTTAACTGCTAGAATTTTAGAGGAGCCTACGTAAAAGATATTTCGCCGTGAATTACTGCAATTTTAAATAAAATTGTTAGATTTAAAAAAAATTATTCCTATTGAAATTTCATGATTTTTATTTAGATTTAAGGTTAACTGCTAGAATTCTGATGGAACTTGCTGTAAGAATTTCTAATTCTCTTTTAGATTTTTTTTAAACTTTTAAGTTAACTGCTAGAATTTTAAAGGAACTTGCTGTAAGAAGTTCTAATTTTGAGGTTTATTGCTAGAATTTTCAAAGAACTTGCATTAAGAATTTTTAACTTTTAGGATAACTTCTAGAATTTATAGGAAACATTCTACAGGAATTTCTATTCTATTGGCAAACTGCTAGAATTTCAAAGAAACTTGCTGTAAGACTTTCTAATTTTTAGGTTGACTTCTAGAATTGTAATGAAACTTTCTATATAAATTTCTAATTTTTTGATTAACTGCTAGAATTTTAAAGGAGCTTGCAGTAAGAATTTTGAAGCGAACTGCTACAGTTTTAAAGGAAGTCACTGTAAGAATTTCATTTTTCCGGTTAACTGCTAGAATTTTAAAGGAACTTGCTGCAACAATTTCTAATTTTGAGGTTAACTGCAAAAATTTTAAAGAAACGCAGTAAGAATATCTAATTTTGAGGTTTACTGCTAGAATATCGAGTCTATTTGAGCTATATTTTTGCTAGAATGTGATACCTAACAGTTATTAGAATATTGAATTAAAAGTAAGAATTTTGATGTCCTGAGCTTAACTTTTAAACTTAACTCTTTGGGAATCAGGAAGCTTTAACATATCGAAGACTATCAAATTCTAGCAGTTCTTTTCCTATAGAGTTTTACTTGGATGAACTGGCACTTGAATGCCTTTAGGCGTCTAGTGATCTATAGAGAAATAAGGTGTCTAACCTTCAGTTATTCAATGCAAAATTGCTAGAATTTGCTGTTCTTAAGCTAATATTGTCGCTAGACATTTTTAGGGGCCGTCAAATTCTAGTAGTTTTTTTCTTGCACTGTTTTACATGGACGAACTCTCAAAACCTTAAGGTGTTCAGTAGTCATCAAAGTCGTATTTTTCCATTAAATTCTTCCCTTATTAACTCAAATCAAAATTTAATATTTTCTCTTAAATATTTGCAGGTTTTTGTAGCTCATTTGGGTAAAATTTCCGTAAACAATCAAAGGAATTCCTCTCCAGCTACAGATTTTGCTGATGTACGACGTCGTGTAAGCGACGTGCCGTATTTGCGTAAGAACGACAGCACAATCTTCACGATAAGTGAGGAAATTGATGAGGCTGAACAATTTAATTTTGATGAAAATACCTTTCAAATGGATGACATTGACGGCGAGGTGGAGGCAAGACGCAAACCTTCAACCCACGCAGAGGCTTGCTTTGGTGGTGGTGAAGAGTCTCCTCCCATGGATGGTCGTAGCACGTATGTGATTGATATTCGGAATATGAATTTATTCTCATTGGATACGAATAATCGGAAGAAGGCTCTCTGCATGAATCGAGCTCTGCCGCGTGCAGAGGAATTTTATTCGTGTCAAACGGACGGTGTAGCCATTCTGCACGATACGGCAATACGGTTGGACATCACAAAAGTCACGGAGAGTTGGACGGAGAGGACGCTAAAGGGGCAAATGGATCATTTTGATACACTGGCCATCAATGGGAGTGTTGTGAAGCCGCTACATTTATCCCTGACACGGCATCAGTATGAGCAACTTCTTGAGACATTCGACAATATTTTTAAGGTAGGTTTGTGTCCATGCTAGTGGATTTAAAAAAAAATACGTCGAAATCCAAGACACTTTCTGGGAGTCGAAAGCTTTGGGAAAATTGCTATTTTTTTGTTTTAATGTGAAGATCCAATGAATGAGGATTCTTAAGGGTTTCCTGTTGGAATTGAGTTACTTTCCAAGTTAATGGGATTTTTTATTAGTTCTATATTGTTGTTTAAAAAAAAACTAGTCGAAAGGCAAAATCAACTCGTCTAATACAGCCAAGACACCAATCTATCAATTCAATTAGATTGATTTTTTTGCAATTTTTTATATATTGGAATAAAGAAAATTAGACGAAAAAGACACAACTAACTCGTCTAAAATTCTTTGAGAATTTTTAGTTTGAATTTCAATAGTTTCAGATGAATGGAATTTTTAATTTGAATACATGGAACAAAAACTGGTCGAAAAACTTTATAAACTCGTCTAAAATACCAAAGGCTTGAATTTATCCATTTTACGAGTTTTTGATCAGTTTTCTTTAATACATATTTTGGTAAAAAATAGTAAAGGGCATAAATATTAACTCGTCTAATATATCAACTATAGCAAAGACAACAAATATCATTTCTAATTAATAGATTTTTAATCTTTTTTTTTTTACTACACGACTACAAAAATATTTTAAAGAGGCAAAATTAACTCGTCTAAAGCGTCTAAAAATATTCAAAAAATTATAAATTTTAGCCAAGACACCAAACTTACATTTTCTGATAAAAAAAATTCCGATAGGTCCCCTCGGAATTGGTGAGGCCACCAACGAGTGTTCCCAATGAGGAAGAAAATCTCGATGAGGTGGAAGAGATTGATGCGCAAGTGGATGCTGCTGAAGTACCCAAAATACCCCGAAGGTTGTTCAATCAGCCAAGTTTGGGGGAGAAACGAACGCAAATTGAACCCCGTGTGACCTTTGAGTTGCCCACATTTGTGATTCAGCTGAAGAATGATTGCAATCGCCCCCTGATTGAGATTTCCTTTCGGGACTTTAATGTGCAGTACGAGAAGAATAATCAGTACGAGACGAGTATTCAGGTGTCGTTGCGCTCCCTCCTCATGGAGGATCTTCTGCAACCGATAGACAGCAAAAATCGCACAATGGTCATTTCGTCGTGTGCTGAAGTGCAAAATCTTCGTCCTGGCAGTGCCTTCTCGTCGCATTCGTGCCCCAATTTGGCGGGTTTTCCGGGCTTTGGGGCGGACGTGACAGGATCCCTGCCGGAGAATCTCGAAGGACGCGCAGGGTTTGCAGCAATGGTGCAGCAAACGAGCAATAAGTCTCATTGCCCACAGACTCCGCCCCCATCGCCACAGCCACGCGACAGGCAGGACAACTTGGTCATCTACTCGTCGCTCCTCGTTGATCCGGAATGTCCGAACTTTGCAACGCAGTACAATTCACTACGACAATCCAGTTCTATTGACTTCAACAGCCTGGATTTGCTCATCTCCGTCCAGAGTTGGTATGTTCTGCTCAACTTCTTTGGGTTGCTTCAGGTGAGTCGTTTTCTTTTTCTTTTTATTTAATTTTTCTCTGTGAATGTAGCTTTCTAGATAATTCTTAAAGAAATTAGGATTTTTTTAACGGGGATCACAAGGTTTGAAGGGTTAAAATTTAATATGAAAAAGGAATGAAATATAATTAATGATTTTGAGAGGTCTAAATTATGAATATTAATTCAGAGTTTCATAAAAAAATTCTGGTTAATCTAAGAAAAAAGATTTTTTGGAATTAAAAGATTAAAAGTTGTTTAACGTACTAACTTTTAAAGTTTGAAATTTTTAATTTTTTTGTTTAATTTTGAAGGACAGAGGTTTGAAAAGTAAAGAAATTTAAAATAGCAAACACTTGAAAGTTATGAAATTTAAACTTCAATTATATTAGAAATTAATATTTTACTCGCTGAACGTTAGAAAATCAAAATAAATGCATAAAAAAGAATATTAAAGTAAATTAAACGTTGAACAATAGAAAATTGGGAGTCTTCAAGTTACTTTTAAAGGTTTTTCTCCAAATTGAGACTTCAAGAACGTTAGAAATAATGAAATTTAAAATGTAAATTATTAGAAAATTTAAAATTTTTTAATGTCAGTTTTGAGAAATTGAAGTTTTTTTACGATAAATGTTAATACAATTTGATTTTTTATCGTCAAACAACATAGAAAAAATAATAAATAAATGTAAAACGTACTTAAATAATTAGAAATTATAATGATTTTCTTACGTCAAAAGATAGAGAATCTTTTAATTTAATCCAAAAAACAGTTTTTAGTCTTTTCTAAATTTCTTGTAGTTTGCAAAATGAATTTTGCGATCACCCCCAATACACTGGAAAAATGGAAAATTTTTCATTTCTCCCACTTTTATATTTTTGCCTAAAAAAATAGTTTTTTTTTGCGATTTCTGGCTCCTCTGTTACTTTTAAAGCGAAAAGAAATGAATTTTGGGATTACTCTCAACGGGGTATTTAACTCGCAAATCTTCCAGTATTTGTGAAGAATCATCCAAATCTTTGGCAAATAATACGAAGATTTTTATTCAGATAAACACTCCTTGATTTAAAAATAATACATTAGTAAGTCTTGAATTTTTAATGGTAAAAAATCTTGCAGATATTTATCTTTATTATTATTATATATTTATTATTTAATTTTCTTGTGAGAATGTGTCAAATTTTAAATATCTAACGTTAGTAAACCAAGTTTTAAACGTTAATCTTTATAAAAATCTTGCACTTTTAATTTCACACGATAGAAATTCTCACAGCAGTTTTTGAAAAATTGCTTTTCGATGGAATTCTCTCATTTAAATCATTTAACGTTAGAAATTAAATCTTAGTGTTTTTCCATTAAATGTTGGAACTGTTGGAAATGTTAAAACGTTAGAAATTCTTACAGCTTTAACCTCAAATATTAGAAAGTCTCAAATTTAAAATAAGACAGATTTGAAACGTTGAAAAATCTTTAAGTTTTCACCTCAAACTTTAAAATCTTTTCAAATTCTAAACGTTAAACGTTAGGAAAATTCCTTTCAAAATTAATTTAATTTTTGAAAGAAATTTCTGCCATAAAATTCAGAATTTCCTCCCTTAAATAGGATGATGAATCCGATGGAGGAGCGTCGAGTGTTTCCACGACAAACCCACAGGAACTGCAGGGTGATCCAAATCGCAATGCCGGTGGTGATACGGAACTCAATATAACTGTGCGTTCCTTGACAGTTGTCCTCGTGGCACCTGACTATGAGATTGCCAAGGCGAATGTTTCAAATGCAAAATTCGTTGTGGCCAAGAGGAATGTCATGAAGACAGTTGAGGGGCATCTGGGGTCAATGTCACTGTATGACCTCACGCAACATGGGAAGATCTATCGGGAGCGTTTTGTCACGAGTGGCAATGAAGCGTTGAATTTCACATATTGTCGGGATAAGGTGAAGGGAAACGCCCGAACGGTGGAGGCGGATGCAAAGTTGAAGATTCAAATGGCTTCCGTGCGGTATGTGCACACAAAGAGATTCGTGATGGAGATTCAGGCCTTCTTCCAGGCATTCTCGCAACTTCAGCAGCCTGTGATGAAGAAGATTAAGCCGTCGGAGTCACGGCAGAATCTCCATCAGCGTCCCATTCAGTTGGGCTTGGAGATTAAAGCGGAAAGTCCGATAATCTTGTTGCCAATGAGTTCGAGGAGTTCAAAGGTGATTGTCGCGGATCTCGGGGAGTTTTCCTTGCGAAACTCCTTCCGGTGGTCCACGGAGAAGTCCGTGATTAGTGTGCAAAGGCGTGGGATTGATGAGACCACGGGGAAGGTACTGAGTGAGATTCTCGATGTAATGTCCGTGAAATTGGTCAATACGAATCTCTTTGCGGGCACGCGGAGTGAAAGAAGTGCCGCCAATGCGCCTTCGGGGGAGGATCTCTGCTTGGACATGGGGAGCTATAGTGTAATGAAGGAGGGACCGAGTTTGCTGAAGAATAAATGTCACCTCTCACTGCAAGTTGAACGGAATATGGATGCGTGGCGGAGTCACAATGTGCCGGATTTTAGTGTTCAGGGAACACTCTCGAAGCTCGAGGCTGTGCTCGATTTGGAACAGTATAAGCTTGTCCGGGGATTCCTGTCGTACAATTTGGGTGAACCAACTGATGATCTCTACGTGGAACCAGCAACAATCACTGAATCCCTCATCAATTTATCCACTGACTACCAACCAGAACATCGTCAGGTAGGAATTTTGGACATTTTCTTGTTGATTAGAGAATATTCCTGAGAACTAAAAAAAATCGGAATATTTGATGAGGAATCAGGAAAAATTCTTCAATTTTTTTTACAAATATTCTTTAATTCTTTCAAGTATTCGTTAAATATTATTATTATTCCTTATTTTCAAGGAATATTCGGAATATTTAACAAAGATTCTTTAATATCTGATGAATATTCGTTATTGATTGAAGAAAAGTCGTGAGCAATTAAACAATATTTGTTCAAATTGACGAATATATTTTAAAAAAACTGATAAACATTTGAAGAATATTCGTAATAAGGAAAGAATAATTAAAATATCTTAAATAAATGTTTGTTAATAATTAATATTCGTACAAAATTGCCGAAACTTTGGAATATTTAATGAATATTCGTGGAGATCATTTTTTCAAAATATTTGATGAATATTTGGAATGAATATTAACGAGTTTTTTTTTATAGAAAATTAAAAGAATATTTTAAATTAAAGCAAAAGAATAAGATTTTAAATTTAATTCTTTCACATAATTTATCAAATATTTAGTTATATTCTTTTGTTAAAGGTAACTTGATAAATATCCGGAATAAAAAAAAATTTTTCGAAATATTTAGTAAGAATATTCTACAGTTAATTATAAAGAATATTCATCAATATATAAATCACATTACTACTTATTGAATATTTAAAGACTATTTCTAACTATTTAGAAAGAAAATATTCTTTTCGAGAATATTAAGAATATTTAAAAGAATTAGAAATATTCGGAATAATTGTATATTTAAATTATTTGTCAAATATTTAATTGCTAAAGAATATTCCGAAATAATTTAAGAATATTCCCATAAATTGAGTAGTATTTAAATGAATTGGTAAATATTCTAAATATTTAGAAAGAATCCTTGTTAAATATTCGGAATAATTAAAAAATGATAAATATAAAGAATATAACTTTAATTATCTATTGAAAACAAGTCTTCAATGCTCATGAATATTCATAAATATTAAAGAGGAGTATTCGTAAATAATTAGCGAATTTTAAAGAATTTGCAGAATATTCTAAATTTTAGAGAGAATATTTGTAAAAATTAAGAATTATTTAAAAGAATTTAGGAAATAAAAAAAAATATTTTAGACGAATATTCATCAACGTTAAAAGAATATTCATAAAAAATTAAAGAATATTCCGAATTTTGACGAATATTCTATAATACATGAAGAATATTCGAAGAAAATTTAAGAATTCTTATAAAAATCAACGAATATTAAAAATATTTGACAAATATATTTAAATATTGGAGGAATATTCGGAATAATTTCCTAATTAAATAATATTCGGAATGAATTGACCTTTCTGCCTTTCCTGCGTTAGGTCTGGACGAATATGTCAATAACACTGGATCTCCAGGAAGTTCTTGTGAAGCTTCATTCACCCACAAATATCCCAGAAGGTTTCCTCAATTTAACCACCAACACAATGCCAAGAATAAATCGTGGCTTTGAAGATCTTCTTGGTAGTGGGAACAGCAAAGAGAATTTCCTTGCTTGTATAAATTTCATAAAATCCTCCCTGAAAATTGATTCCTTCAGTGATGGTTCGCAGGATATTGATCTTGTGTCCCAGGAGATTCTCGTGACGGACACCCGGACGCAATTTACAGCTCCACGCAATGTCTTTACGAACATTCTCGCGCCGACAACGACAAAATTCAACGAAGATTCCGTTCAGGCGGAAGTACACAGCCGCAGACGGCAGGATTGTTCGAAATACACAATTTTGCTCAATAATATGCGTCTAATGGCAATTCTCGATTGGCTGGAGAGTATTCGGGATTTTCTGTCGCAATCCGAAGAGGCTCCAAAGGAACTTGTGGCTCTTGGCAAAGTTCAGGGGGGTGTTGAGAGTCCAACAGTCCCCACAGCAGTGGTGGATGATGCATTGGAGCTCGTGTTGAACATCACAAATTCCGAATTGGTCTTTGTGGAGAATACCGATCAATGGGACACAAATGCAGTGATCCTCAAGAGTACAACAATCGTCTCATTCCGCCCAAGTGAAATTAACAAAGTCATGTCACTCAATCTCAACAATCTCGAAGTGTTTTCCTGCACACTCGATGCAGAGGACACAACGGCACTCTCAATTATCGATCCGGTCACAATAAATCTCGACATACGCAAAGGTGTGCTGGATTTGCAGCTGCAGAAGCGACTCTGTATTCGTCTTTCCTACCACGATGTGAAGATGTTCACGAAGATGCTTCAGAGTTTGCCGAAACAGACAAAACAAGCACGTTCCGGGAAGGAAGATGCAGCTACTTCTCTCGGTGAGTCAATTTTAGACTTCTATTTTCATTATTTTATTTATATTTTTTTATAGCACCCTAGACACATACTGAAATTATAAAAAAAAAATAATCAAGGAACATTCCTTTGGTAGTATAAAATCCTATAGATATATTGAAAATTGTTCTGTATTACAAAAAAAATAGGTGAAGAATGAAAAAAAAACTCAAATTTAAATTTTTTTAGACCGAATTGTGTCTTGAGTAAGCATAGACAAATTGTGCTATAAAAAATTATAAAATCATCCAGGAATCAAAGTTTTCCAATAATTTGATCAAATTTTAAGCTCAATATTGAATCAATGTAGGTCCACATGGAGGATCAACTATTGCTCAATCAGTTTGTTAGACAATTAATGCTCAATATTCGGTAATTAATTCTTTAATTCGGTATGTGTCTTGGCTGCTATAATTTTTTTTTTAAATATTGATTTGTCCAATATTTACACGGATTTCTAACCTAAGATATTCACATAAATTCAGTACAATTTTGATTTTCTGTCTCATTCATCCCCATTGAATGTAATGGTAAAAATGTTAGGTTAGAAATCTGGATAAATATTGGACAAACCAATAAAATAAGCAACTTGGTTTGATATGTTCCCGGAAAGTGTCATAAGTGCCTGGAAGTTGTGCAGCGATCCTGTCCATTGCATCAGGAAGTCTCTAAGGGATCTTGGGAACTTCCTTTTCAACATCCGGCTGATCCTTGATGTCATCTTCAGGACAAAATCTGAGTCTATAAAAACGCTTCAAGCAATTCCAAAAGGAACTTCCTAAATAGACAGATTTAGACCCCTAAATGAAATTAAGGATCAGCCGAGTCTTGAAATAGGTATTCCTAAGATCCCTTAGAAACTTCTTGATGCATTGGGCAGGATGAATATACAACTTTCAGCTACTTATGGCACTTTCCGGGAAGGAAAGTGTACAAACTTCAAGTTAAAAAAAAGAGCGAATTAAAGCAAAATTAATTCTTTTTGTTTTGTGCATTTCCTCCCCCTCCCATTTTCCTTCTTCATGCTCAAAATAATAGATATTGATGGAGCTGTGAAGAAACTCTCAGCTTTGGGCTTTAAGAGGGCTGACTGTGTGAAGGCCCTTGAACTTTGTTCCAATCAACTGGATGATGCTGCATTATGGCTAACGCAGAATGCTGAGCCGGTTAAGAGTATTGTCTTGCCCGCAAAGGGCCCCCTTGAGATTCAGGCTGTTGAAATACGTGCCGCGTGTATTAGTATTTGTGTAATTGATGACTGCAAGGATGCTGATGTGCCACTGTTGGAGCTGTCGCTGTCGCATTTGGATTTGCGTCAGGAGCTCGGTGGTGGTGGTGTTGGGAGTTACTCGGCAGTTGTTCCTGCAGCAGGAAGTGAGAGTATTGGCTTCCGTGCGGGGCATCTATCGGGGGTGTTTGCAAGTGACTACTACAATCGACGCCTCAGTGGGTGGGAGCCGGTGATTGAGGCGTGGCGATGCCAGGCTGAATGGAGTTATAGCCTCGGGCAGATTGGGACACATCGGAATAGGTTACATTTGCAGGTTGCAAGTGAGGATCTGCTGAAGGTGAATGTGACGAATACATTGATTGATTTGTACCAAGTTGTCCGGGAGAATTGGACGGAGGACTACTTTGCGCAGGATGCCCGTGGGGTGGTGGAGAAGAGCCCTCAGGGGCATCGAAGGAGGACCCCTTTTGTGCCATTTGCTCTGCGCAATGACACGGGGATTGCTTTGTGGTTCACAACGTTGGTGAGTTCCCCCGATGGGGTGCCACGGAGGGAACTACTGACAAAGAGTGAGACAAGGTGGCAACTTGTGGCTCCGGGAGCTGTTCAGCCATTTAGTTTTGGTGGAGCGCAGAATAAGTTGCGGCACCATGATTCGCATAAGTTGAATCTCCATCAGGTTGGAGTTCGTGTTGATGGGTGGACGGAAGTGGGTCCGGTCTCGGTTGATCGTGTTGGGACCTACTTCCGGCATGCTCATCATGGTGCTTCGTCGCCCAATGATTCAGGCGTTGGGGCAACGGTGAGGATTGTCTTTGAGGTGACAATGGAGGGGTCAGCCCAGAAGTTGGTGACAGTTCGGTCATCGCTGCAGGTTGTTAATCGCCTGAGTCAGCCGTGTGTGCTGAAGATGGAGCATCTGTATGGGCCGAATGTGGAGAAGTGGCCAGAAACGCTGACGGCAGTTGTGAGGCCACACGGGGGGATCTACAGTGTCCCCCTGAGTCATGTTCATGCATTTATCTTCCTTAAACCTCTACCTGCATTGCCGGTTGATCACGTGGAAGCCTGGCGAGGGGATGAGGCGAAGACAAAGAGCAGGGATTACTGGACAACGGGGCAGACGGTTGCCGTGGACAAGGGTGGGCAGTTTCATCAGTTCTCCGATAAACCCTTCCACTGGAAGGAACTCCTGGACTCGGCAGATGTGCAGCAGGAGTTGCGAACGTGTAAGAGTAATCGTGAGCGGTGGTTTCACTTTGTTGTTGCAATTGAGCGGGAGAAGTACCCACAGGGGAGTAGCCTTCCAGGGCACACATTCGTCCTGTACCCACCTGTGCGTCTGTACAATCTCCTCCCGTGTGATCTGCTCTGGCGCGTTCCAGGTGGGAGTCACGGACGTGTTTCCCCATCGGAGACAGCAGCTATTCACGAAGTGGACTTGACGTATCAAATTGAACTGACAATAGCCTTGGATGGGTACCCCGGATCGGGACATATTGTCATCCCAGCTGGCTACGTGGGACGCAGTGAGATGCGCCTCAAACTCACTGACGTAAATCATCGTCTTCTCTTCCTTCGTGGAAGTGTTCAGGTTGAGAAGGGCCAAGGAGTCCAGATAACTGTCTCCGCTCCGTTCTGGCTTGTTAACCGTACCGGTTTACCCCTGATCTTCCGTCAGGAAGGCGTCAATCACGACAGTTCTGGTCAGTTTAGTGAACACGAACAGGCACGTCTTGTTTCCCCGCTCATGTTTAGTTTCTCCGACTTTGATGCCCCACCTGCACTTACGGTGCGTCTCGGGAAGCGCTACGGTATGAATCCGACATGGTGTCAACCGTTCAATCTACACAAAGACACACTTAATCGTCAACTACGCTCCGGTGTGTCGAATGAAACCTTTGTCATTGGGATTGATGTTCGTCGTGGACGTGGAAGGTACGCCAAGACGAGCGTTGTAACCTTCTCCCCACGCTTCCAGCTGTACAATCGTAGCCGGTATAAACTTCAATTTGCTCAGAAGTACTTTGCAACAACCCTCACGGATCCACTGGCTAAATCGACTTTCATTGAAGCCGTCCCGGATTGTCATCTACCCTTCCATTGGCCACGATTGGATAAGGAACAGGAGCTCTGTGTACGTCTTCCCGATGTGCAGGATTGTCTGTGGTCAGGCGGAGTGCCCATTCAGGAGTCCCTGAGTGTGTACATAAACATCCGCAATGCCAATGGGGATATGCACTTTATTCGCCTTGAGATTGTCCTTCAGGGTGCAACGTACTTCCTCCTTTTCGGCGATGCGCAGGCTCTTCCGCCGCCAATTCGCATTGATAACTTCTCGGAGGTTCCGGTGAAATTCCACCAACCTGGGGGGAAGCATCAATGGCGCACCGTTGTCCGGGCACACGCCTCAATGGCCTATGCTCTCGATGAGCCAACGGGTGTTCAGGCAATTCAGGTTGAAGCACCCGGAGGGGTGTGTCACACCTACCATCTACGTGATTTGGAGACACCACATAACCTAACTTATGAGAACTTCATCTATATCGCCTTCAGTGGGACATTCAAACGTACCTCCGATGTTGGCCTCATGCAGGAGCCGTGGGATTATGATGTGGAGAATCAACAGCTTGTCCTGGGAGTCCTCGATGGACGGGTTTTCCTCGTGCGGAAGCGTCCCGGAGACAGAACACAGCTCTGGCGAATGAATCAGGATAAACAGTTGGAGCATGAAGGCTCATCCCCACCTACAGAACCCGGGAAGCGAGCAACAGTCACACAGCGATTTGTTCTCGATCTCGACGGCCCACCACGACCAATGAGTTACGTTAATCTCGTTGTACGTCCCATTGACATCAGGCGGAAGTCAACGCAAACGTGGCGCTTCACGGAGGAGGGACGCCTCATGTGTGAACACTCAAATATGTGTGTTCAACCGAAGAATGGCTTCTTCGGGCTTCGTCCTGGGTGTGAAGCAGTCCTCGGGATGATTGTGTCCGATACACACGTAATTACGGAGAGTCTTGTTCCGCTTGAGCAGGCAATTGAGCGGCAAAAGATGCGTCCTGGCTCGGGATGTTTGTCCGTTGTCGTGACAATGGATGGGCCAATAAGAACGGTGCGGATACGGGATGTGAATTCAAAGAGGAATAGTAGTTTGGCCATTGATCCAGCGTGGAAGCATGTTTCACACGTTATTCCGCACTTCAATACATCCCTGCAGGAGGAAAAGGAGAATCCAGAGAAGAATTCCATCGATGAATTTCATGTAAGTTGGAGAAAAAATTACATTTTTTCTATTTTTTGATTAATTTTTTAATGAATTTTATGCTTATAAGATTCCAAAAAAAAACTAATTGAATTTTAAAACTCAATTAAATCAATAAAAAATTATTTTTGTAATTCTAACGTTTGGTATTTCTATTTTTCTTTAAGTTTCAATCGTTTATTTTCTAACGTGTGGCATTCCTTTTCTAATGAGTAAAGAATTTTTCAGCGGTTAACGTTTTTTTTTCAAACGATTGGCATTTATTTTTGAAGGTTTTAATGTTTATTCTTAACGTTTGATTTTTTTAATGGTCTTCTAACATTTAACTTTAGAAAAAAATGTTTGACATTTTTTCTAATGCTTCAAATTCATTTAAGGGTATGATGTTTCTTATCTAACGTTTGAAATTCCTTTCTAACAATGATAAAAGGAACGTCAAACGTTGGAAAATAAACTAGAATTTTTTGGAAAAAATCAGAAATAGAATTTATAAGCTTTATAAAAAAACCAAGGGGTGTTTATCTGCCAAATATTTAGATATTTAAGCCAATCATCCGACTATTTTCATTCAGATAAATGAAAATCTTTCATTCGTATTGAATTTAGTACTATTTAGGCTTAATTTTAGTACTTTTATGATTAGCGATGGAAAAATTCCAAAAACAATGAAATTTTACAAAATTTTGTGAAATTTAACCTCTAAAATGTGAAAGATTCATTTAAAATTAATGAAATTTTTATATGAAACGATGCACTTTAATTCAAAATATTTTTAGTTTGAATTTAGGACTCCTTTTGGGCTTGAATTTAATTCTTTTAGGCTTTTGTCCTTCAACCTGAGCCTTTTTAGGACTAATAACTGACTTCGGCATAATAATATTAGCTTTTGGGTTTGAATTGAGTACTTTTTATGCTTGAATTTAGTACGTTTTCGACTTGAATTAAGTACATTTTAAGCAATATTTTTTTTCAATTTTTTTCGTTTTTGAAGTAAGAACCGACTTACTTTTTTCGGCTTCTTGAATTTAGTTTTTCTTTGCTCCCTAATCTGAGCTACTTTTGAACTGATAAACTTAAACTGAACTGAATATTTTGTTTTTTTTGGCAATAAACATCCCCTGAAAACAAAAAAAAACATTTTAAATATTCGAAAAGAAACGTTTAACGTTTAAATGAATTGTAAAAACTTAAGAAAACATTGAAAATTATTTTTAATTAAAAATTCAAACGACTTACTCACGTAGGAATTTTTTTTAAGTTTAAAAGTAAAATAGACAAGAAAACTTTGTCAAAAAATAACATTTCTTTCTAATCCTCTAACGTTTGAAAAATTTCCCCAGAAATTGAAATATTCTACTTTTTTTTTTAAAAATATAAATTGATTTATATTAACGATCATTTTCCTTTTGAAAATGATTTTTTTCAAGATTTTTTTTTTTCATTTCAAAAAGAATTTTAAATTCTTTTTCTTCCACAGATTTACCTTAAACTCTCAAAGGGAATTGGAATTTCAATTGTTTCACGTCAACCTTGTGAGGAATTGGCGTTGATTTCATTGGAAAACATTACATTGGAAGCTGTTGCAACACCTTCGGTGCGTTCACTTGATTTGAGCGTTGATGATGTTCAGGTGGACAATCAGTTGCTTGAGACACCCTGTCAGGTGGCGCTGTATACGATTAAGCCTGCCTCAACGGACTCCCCGACACGATCGAAGCTTTCGGCGTTGCAGTTGACGGCTAAAATGCTTCCCAGCCCTAATGCAAATGCCGTCATTTTTGAACATTTAATCCTGAGCCTGAGACCCATGTCGATTTACCTGGAGGAACGTCTTATGCTGCGAATGGCGGATTTTATGGGTTTGGGCAGGGTGCAAGCCGACGCTGCGGCGTTGACGGATGAATCTGACTACGAGGCACATCGTGTGGCGACACAGCTAATGGCGACGAATGTGAAAAGGTACTATTTTGGTGATTTGCAAATTGTTGTGAGTCAAAATCGCCTAAGTGTCATCACGGCGACAAAGTTGACGCCACGAATGGGTGAGATGAAGCGTCGTTTGGGGTTGACTTTGATTAAATTTGAGGATGCAATAATTGAATTTGAAAAATTCACGGATAAACATCATTTTGAGACGTTGGAAGTGTACTTGGGGGCTATTAAGTCGCACTACAAGAAGGAGCTGAAATGGCAGGCGGGCTCCATTCTGGGGAGTGTGGACTTCCTCGGGAATCCCCTTGGGTTTGCCAATGATGTCTCCGAGGGGGTGTCAGGGTTGATTTTTGAGGGAAGTGTGAAGAGTCTCGTGAAGAATGTCACGCATGGGATCTCCAATTCAACGGCAAAGCTCACGGAGACCTTGTCCGATGGGTTGGGGCGTGTTGTGCTCGATGATGAGGACACAGAGACACGTCAGAGGATCCTGAGTACGGCAACAACGACCAATAGCACGGATCACTTGGTTGCTGGGCTCAAGGGGTTGGGATTCGGGCTACTGGGTGGGGTTACGAGTATTGTCAAGCATACGTACTCTGGGGCACAAACTGATGGGATTCAGGGGCTCATTTCGGGCTTTGGCATGGGGCTCGTGGGGACGGTGACGAAGCCCGTGATTGGGATGTTGGATTTGGCAGCAGAGACCGCAAGTGCAGTGCGGGAGACGAGTAAAAGTTCAAATCGTCAAATTCCGGACCGGAAGAGGCTGCCGCGGTGCGTAACAGGTGCCCCCGGGAGTCTCCTGCCACCCTATTCGTACACCCAGGGGAAGGGTCAGAGTATTCTCTACACGCTCAATCGGAGGGACTTTACGGAGCAACTAATGGCCTACGAACCCTGCTTGTTTGATGGGGAGGATTCAAAGCTAGAGCTGCTCGTGTCAACGGAGAATGTTTGGGTGTTCTCACGGAATGATGATGCAACCACAATTATCTTCACCTACCACTTAAGGTGAGTTAATTCAAATGTTTTTGTGCGTCGAAATCAGTAAGACATCAGACAGATTATTTCATAAAATTTTGATGAGAAACTTTGAATTTTTATTCAGGAATTTAAAAAGAATTTTTGCCGTTTGCAGTGACCTCCTCTCGTGTCATCCGGTGTCTGTAACAGCTGATCCGGGTGGGCATCACAAGTCCAAGAAGACGCAACACAATCACTACATTGAACTGGGTCTGACGGTAACAACGCGAAGTGCCACCATGTCGGCGGTGCAGGAGAATGTGAAGAGACCCCGTGTTCGATGTCAATCTGAGGATATTGCCCAAAGAGCATCGAGACATGTGAGTAAAAATAAAAATTTAAAATCCAGATATGTCCAAGAAGTCCAATAATTTGTTTCTTTTTTTTACTTGAAAGGAAGCTTTTCAGGCATATATGAGAGTTGCTTTAAATGGACCAAATTAGTAATGGAGAACCATTTAAATGATTAGGGTGGATAAAAATTATTATCATCGACCCAGGGTGACTTCCATATATGCCTGAATAGCTTCCTTTTTACAAAATCTGTCTTCGGAATTGTCGAGAAAAGTTATTTTTTGAAGGATTTTTTTTTAATTCTGCGCAAAAGTTTCAAAAACTTTTCTATACAATTGAATTCTTTTGACTTTATTGAAAATAACAAAAACTTTTTAAAGCCGTTTTAAATGGCTCAAATGGTGAAATGCACTAGAAGACAATCTTTAGATTTCTTTGGCTTATTTAAGATTTTTATAGATTTTCTTAAACATGCCACATGTTTTCTCAAGAAAAACTAAAGATTTTTTTTTACATTTCCTTAGGGAAATTTGTGAGAAATAAACAATTTTTTATCGTTTTTTTTTAATTAATTGTAGATCAACTACGCTAAAGGGATTTACGATGAACGTGAACAAACACTCTATTCCGATTCTGTGATGGACTAAAAGTAAAACTAAAAAGAAAAAAAAATCACCAAAATCACGAAAAAAAATGCAAAAAGATTTTTTTACAAACATAAATTAATTTAAATGATTTTTGTTGTTGTAATTTATATGATTGAAAAACCAAACCTACACTTATAGTGAAGAATTCTTTTTTTTTCTTAGGAACTTATTTGACCTCTTATGACCTTTTCTTCACCTTCTTAGTTTGTAATGAGATGCCTTTTTTAATGCAATAATTTTTTTTTGCTAATCTTTTTCACTTTCAACATCGAACAATAAAAAAAGACCAAAAAGTTTTAACCAAAAGAAGGCAGAAGATAATTCTTTTTTTTTAATTGAATTTTTTAATACTTAAAGGGAAAGGGATGGTTTTGTTTTGTCTCATTTCCTTCTAAAGAATCTACTTTGTCCTGTAAGATTTTCTTCTTCTTCAATTTTTTGGTAATTTTTTCATAATTGCTCTGTAGGTTTAGAAAGAAATATAGAAGAAAAGAGAAAGAAAATACACAACTACCAAAGACTGCGTATAATTTGTATTTATAAATTAAAAAAATAAAATGAAATGTAAAAAAAAACAGAAAATTTAACCAAGTTGTGGAATAAAGTTTTAAGAAAAAAGTGCTTGAGAAAAATTCTTTTATTTCTGGAAAAATCTTTCGATCAGAAAAATACTTGGTTTGTCAGGAAGGTGTTCATTTTTAAACAGGAAAACTAAACGCATTTTGATAAAGGAAAGAAATCCTCAGAAAATGATTTGGTAAGTTCTAATTTTTATGAGAACGATGTTCTTTTTAATGGTTTTTTAAGGGAAAAGCAGAACGCATTAAAAGCTTTCATTTTCTATTGAAAATTCATGCAGAAATATTATTTTAATGGCTTTATTGACTTAAAAGTATGAGCTATCATTTGAAAATCCTTATTTCCACTAACAATATACAAGAAATTAAGTTTGGTAGCTTTTAAAAGAGTCTTAAATGTAGTGAAAACAACAATTTAAGAATGTTTCAAAATGGCGGACAAAGCCAAGGGCGTAGCCAGCATTATTTTTTAGGGAATATTTTTATAAACTTCATTTATTTTTTATTTATTTATTTATGGTTAAATGGAAACTTTTGACAATTTTTTTGTAAAATTTTTGCGTTTAATGCTTCTTTTTTTAACGTTTGAAGTTTACTCTAATATTTCACTTATTTAAATAAAACGACATTTTTTTTAAAAGGTTTGATAACCTTTTATATACGCTTTAAATCAATTGTAATTTTTAGCCGGAAACTCTTCACTTAGACCTGATTACGTCATTGGGCAGAAAGAAAGGAAATAATTCTCAAAAAAATTTCTTAACGAAATAAATTATTTTCTTTTTTTTTATTTTTTTTATTTAGGAAATGTCTTACAAAAATGAACAATTAATTGCTTTTTGCCACATTTGAACTCTTAAAAAAACATCTTTTTTAAATTAATTTTTAACTATTATAAAATGACAAAAGGCTAACATTTTTTTCTTCAAAATTAAAATGTTAAATAGGTTTCGATTATGTTTTCAATTTTAGATTTTCTTTTAATTTTTTTTCATTTAATTTTTTTTTATTTTATTAAAGAAATCTGTTTTTTAAATATAACTATTTTTGTCTTTTTTTTCCTAGAATCCTTCGTTATTTTTCAAACATTTTTAATAAACTTTTACTTCATTAAATGGTGAATTTTAAATTCAATCCTTTTTTTGCTATTTGATCCTGGAAAATATAGAAAATGCTGAGACGTCAATGGACGCTTGTGAGTAAAACAATTGAAATTATTTAAATGAATCAAAGAAAGGGAAGGAATGAATCGGTTTCCTTGTTGACTCCTTTTTTGCCATCATAACGATGAGTCCTTGAGGGTGAGCTTGTTTGTTTGCCACCGTCGCCATGAGCAACGTCGTTCAGCAGGCCAGACACCTGAAACATTTGCCACATTAGTCTATCGACGACGGTAAGCAAAATGGAAGTGGTTGTGATTGAAGATAAGGCTCCGGAGAAGCCTTCTGTGCAGCCACGGAGGCGCGCCTTCATGGATGGGAGTACATCCTCCAACATTTCCGCTGATGTGCCCATTGTTCACGTGGAAATGGCTGACATTCACTCACGCAGACCCATCCCAATGCCAAGACGTGGTGCAGCAGCAGTGCAGGAAGTGAAGGTTGAGCAGGAAATTGTGGATGTTACCTCCTTGGAATCCGATGACACGGGCAAGGAGATTTTCTTTGCTGAAAGTCGCAAGAATACCATCATTCAACCAGATGTTGAGTATCCTCACACCAAGGTAAAGTAAAAAAGTTCTTTTTTTTAGTGAAAATTAAGTTTAAAAAAAAGTTTCTTATCAGCTCGAAAGGATTGCGAGTGAATCCTCAACGAAGCACGACACCCCAAGAAATGAAGAAATGTCCAACAGGGAGTCTTCCAGCAATCCTCCTTCAACGATCTCCTCATCGACTTATGCGCGGGATGATGGGGAATCAGATGCGCTGCAGGAAGTTAGTGAAGCAGCAGCAGCACCTAGTTTGCCCTCAGTTGCAGCAAGTGAAAGTTCCACCACGAAGAAGCGCAAGAAGCGTACAAAGAAACGTGATCGTTACACTGAACTTGAAGATCAGTCGTCAAGTCCGCTAAAGAAGGGCTTCAGCTACGAATACATCGTTGGAATCTACCTGCATCACATTGCAAAGCTCAAGATTCCAAAAGTTAGTGTTGTCACTAATTCTTTGTTTTGTGTCCGTTTTTGGCAGTTATTCCAGCTTTTTTTTCAAAATTCAATTTAGCAGTTCAAATCCTCCCAAGGTCCTAGGATCAGAATATCCTGGTACGATGTAGACAGTGAGCAGCTCCTGAAGAAAAGTGACCCAAATCGCAATGTAAGCCTCCACGGTGAGCATATGGACTACATCCAGCCACTCCTAAGTCGTGAAAGTCGCATCCAGAATGGCCCAAGAACGAAATACATCTGCTGCGAATGGGAGGAACTACTGATCTTCAATGAAGACATTGAACGCATGAAGAGTGGTCGTGTTGTTGTCTTCTTTGAGCTTCTCTGTGTCACTCAGGGGGGTCTTGAGGGCATCTCCTGGGCCTTCCTGAAGCCCTACCTCGAAGATACCTTCAGTAACATTGATAAACGCAGCGAACTGCAACTGTTCGAATACTACAAGTCCCGGAAAGAAGTCTTCGGGATCTTTGAACAATGGAAGAAGCCACGTAGAAAGTTTCCAGCAACCATCGTAATCACCCTCAAGGGTGTTCGACCCCTTCCAATAGATCCCGAAGATTCCCTTCGTCCCATGAATGTACTACAGAAGGAGAGACTTGTTGAATTTACGGAAGCACCAGATGGGAGTGAGGACGTGCCCACCACAGATCCAGTTGCAGAAGTTAAAGAGAGCAGAAAGAAGTTTCCAGGGCAGCAGTCCAAGTGTCCCAATCAGTTGGCAAAAAAATTAAAAGGTGGCCCAAAAGGGAGCTTCGTGGCACGTTTTCATCCCGATGGTACACTCCTGATTTATTCTGCAGTTGATTGTCAGCGAGCTGATTTGATTGTGACATCGGTAAGTGCGGTAGAGACTATGTAGCCCCTGAGATTTTGAAGTCTCAGAAGATTATGAAGAGGAAAACTTTAAAGTCTCTGATGCCTTGTAAGCGAGAAATTTTGATGCATCAGGAGCCTCCGAAGGCTTTAAAGTTTTTGAGCTCTTAGAAGCAAGAGACTTTGAAGTCTCAGGAACGTCTGAAGTCTCAGAAGAGTTTGAAGCCTCAGGAGCCCCTTAAGTCTCAGAAGGTTTAGAAGTCTCAGAAGAGTTTAAAGTCTCAGGAGGCTTTGAAGTCTCAGGAGCCTCTGAAGTCTCAGAAGTCTTAAAAGTTTCAGAAGAGTTTGAAGTCTCAGAAGACTTTGAAGTTTCGGGAGCCTTTGAAGTCTCAGAAGGCTTAGAAGTCTTAGAAGAGTTTGAAGTCTCAGAAAACTTTGAAGTCACAGAAGAGTTTGAAGTCTCAGGAGCCTCTCTAGGCTTTGAATTCTTAGAAGCAAGATACTTTCAATCCTTGGAGCCTCAAAAGTCTCTGGAACCTTTGATGTCCATGCAGTCTTTGAAATCTTAGAAGCAAGATACTTTATAAGTCTCAGGAGCCTCTGAAGGTGTTAAAGTCTTTGAGTTCTTAGGAGCAGGAGACTTTGAAGTCTCAGGAGCCTCTGATGGCTTTGAAGAAGAAGACTTTGATGAGGTCTTTAAATTCTTAGAAGCAGGAGACTCTGAAGCCTGAATAAATTGAAGCCTCTAATGCATCTGAAATAGCATATTCCAAAGCTAGTAAAATCACCTTCTCAAATTATTTTCTTTTATAGATTCCAAATTTGGAAACTCTTTCCTGCTTAGAAGGTCACACAGGAACAGTCTATGATCTGGATTTTTACTCTAGAAGAGACAGGAATAACAATCAGGATCCATTCCCGGTTGTTTTTGCATCTGCTTCAGCGGATAGAACTGTTGCAATTTGGAATGTGAAGCAAGATGGTTACAGTTCCAAGGTGAGTTCTTGTTTTGTTATTAATCACTGATGTTACGGCTGATGTAGAGGCCTTGAAAAGACTTTATAATATCTGAATTCTTGCAGGCTTTACCTCATCCGTCTTTCGTCTACTGCTGCCGTTTTATAAGAGTCGACGGTGGGAAGGAAATAATCCTTTCGGGTGGACGGGATTGCGTGATTCGTCTGTGGGATTTTGAAAGTCCCGACGAGTGCTCCTACTTTGATGAACTAACAAACCATGAAGGCTTTGTAACGTGCCTGTGTGTAGGGAAAGGCGGTGGAATATTCTTCAGTGGTGACAGTGAAGGAACAGTGTTTGAATGGCATTGGAAGAAAGATTCATTTGACGCAGTACGATCACTGACGATCAGTTCAGTTGATCAGGAGATGATCTATGGGTTGTCGCTGCATACAAGGGGTGAGAAGATCCTCGTTGGAACGTCCGCAAACACCATTTACTGCGTTGATATGAAGTCTCGCGTTGTGCTGCGTTCATACCAAAACTCCAATCTTCATGAAAGTCGATCAGCTTTTAGATTTATCCTTACACCGTGTGGTAATCTCCTCTTTGGCTGCTCAGATCAGGTCATTGCCTGCTGGAACACCGTAACTGGAGATCATGTGGACATTGACTTTGATCTACCAGCCCTCCCTTCTGATTGCTTTATTAGCAGCTTGGATTTCTGCATGAATGACTCTCTCCTGATCCTCGCTGTCTACGGCAGTGGTGGTGGGGTCTTTGCCTTTGACTACGCTGCCAAGGAGGAGAGCACAAAGGTGCCACTAAGGAGTCGCTTTAGGCAACTCGGAACGGATCTTCGACGGAAGATTGAGGTGAAGAATAAATTGACGGAGATCATCCGGAAGATTGATGATGTCTTTGTGATTCCCAAGAATATTGCCAGACTATCGGATGATGACAAATTGCTGGAGCGCAAACTTACGCGGAATCGCGAAGAGATCACTGAATGGCTCAACAATGTGGCAACGCATTCAATGAAGCTCCCATCGAGCATTTCCCACAGTTCAACGTACACCATTCACAGGGATTCAGATGAGTCCTCAGATGAGAGTGGGGCTACTTTCACAGTTGATGCGCCCCCTCCGAAGCCACCACGCTCCAAAATCCCCATCAGATGCAAAGATAAACCCAAAGGGGACAAAATGAACAAAGAAGCGAATTTAACTTATGAAATTGCCCCAAAATCTGAACCAGAATCCGATGATACCACCATCTCTGAGGAACTTCAGTAAAACAAAAACGTTTTTTAATGCTTTTCTTTGGCTTAATTATTGATAATTTTAGTTTCTTTCAGATTTTCTGCTTTTTTAGCTTCTTTTTCAGCGCAAATTTCCGTTAAAAAACAATAAAAAATTTAAATGGAAGATTAAGAACAGTTTTAATAAGCAAAATGGCGGCGGCTTGGGTTTAATTAATCTGTATTTGATTATTTTTCTTAATTCAAATTCAATCTAAGAAAATTTCTCAGTTTCTGACTATGCTGATTATCTTCCAACTCTTATTCTGTACTGAAAACTTGATAAAATTAAAGAATTTCCTTAAAAAAATAACATTTTTTTTGCCTTTGACAAACAAAATGGCGTCGTCTTGGATTTGAATAATTTTTTTAATGTTTCTTCATTCAAATTCAATTAAAAAAAATTTTTTGTTTACTTACTTCCTTTCAATTCTTATCCTGTTCTGAAAATAAAAGAATTTCGTTAAATAAAAAAACATTTTTTTTGTTTGATAAACAAAATGGCGCCGGCTTTATTTTGATTAATCTTTAATTTATTTTTTCCTTATTTCAAATTCAATCTTAGAACTTTTTTTATTCGCTGCGGTTACTGACTACGTAACGTTGAATACTTTCCAATTCTTTTCTGTGTTATAAAAGAAAGAATTTTCTTAAAAAACAATTTTTTCTGCCTTCAATAAACTTTGTAAACAGTTTGAGAACTATTCAAATTAAAACCGTTAACGGCTTCATTTTTCCCCCTGTGATTTTCAACGAGTTTTTATTGGGCTCCATCCATTCAATTGAGGCAATAAAGCAGGATAAATAAATTGTTTGCTCAGAGAAAATAAATTCCTGGAGCGCAATAACTTTCCCTCTGCCGGGGGTATTTGCATGCAAAGAACCAATCCTTTTGTGTTGGGAGCAGCGTGGTCACCAAGCAACGGGCATTTGCACAAGAACTTCCCTTGCCAGGCTTATTGATTCAATATTGAACAATGAAGTAGTTCCATTTGCAACCTTTCCGCGACTAAGACCTTTTCAGGGAGTTTTTGGGATTTTTTATTCTTGCAAAGAGGAAAAATATGATTTGAAGTTGTGTGAAAAGGATGAAGGTACATCCATTGGTTGCTCTTTGTGTCCTAAGTGTCCTTTTTGGGCATTTTTCCGTGGCAAAATACGTCGAAGGGCACCTCAAAACACTCGATGTGAGTTCCCAGCAGCATTGCAGCGATGTGAGGAAATCCCTGAAAAAAATCCCTTTTTTGCTCCTTGTTGCAGGATTGGGCATTTGTGGCGCGATTCTGCTTCCTGTCTGGTCGTGGTAGGTATGAGTATCAGATTGAATTTGAACGGAAGTACGGTGAACCATCATTGCTGCTGTACTACGATGAGAAAACTCAATGGCCAGCAGTGTACAAGACCGATAAGACGTGTGAGCAGAAATTGGGCGTCTTGAGTGCAGCAGACAACCAAATTGTGACGCTTTCGGCTAAAACACCCTACAACTACCTCTCTGGGTGCACCCTGCGTTCCTCTCTGGAGTCTGAAGAGGAAGCAAAGCCCCCACAACGGGCTGCCCCGGAAGATCTCACACCAAAAATCAATGATCTTGAACCAGGATATTTTGATCAATTCCTCAAAACAACCTCTTCGCCATTCTCAACATCCTCCTCCATGTCGACGAGTGAAACAACATCCGATGGTACAACAACAGAAGCAGCATCCTTTACGGAAGTTTCCCTTGAAAATACCTCATCCACGGTGATTACGTATCTGGGATCAGACATAAGCCTGGGGAATAGTTTGGAAAATGGAACAGCCTATCAGGTGGATGTTGAGCAACTCTTCGAGGCGGCAACAGAGGCATCAGCAGCACCACCTCCCGCCACGTCACGCATCAGGCGTTCAGCAGCTTACCCCCTCTTCAAGAAGGACAATCGTGGCAGGATCATCGTTTCATGCCGCAATGCAGGTGGCTTCACGAGTGTCCGCGAACGATGGTGGTACATTGCAATCTCCAATTGTGGCTCCAGCAAAGGATTGGACATCAAGTACAGGTTCAGGATGACAAATGGACCACCAGGAGATTTCTGGCATGAACATTTCTCCGCAGATGAGATGTGTAAGTTCTCTTTACAATCTTTTTCTTAAAGCACATAAGATCCCTAAAATCATTCCCAAGCAGCAGCTTGTGGGACAAAATTGAATCACTTTGAGTCACGAGAGTTCTGAATAATTCAAAATAAAATTATAAAAGCACGTGAAAAATATACAGAATTTTCCATTATTTTTAACTTGCGGGAATTGCAAATAAAACTTCCGGATCTAGAAATCATTTAAAAGTGTTGGAAAGGGTATGCAATTACCGAAAAACTTTCAGTTGGATTTTTTTGCATCTTGAGTAGTGCTCTAAGGGTTAATGATTTTGAGAATAATCAATCTTTGCTAGTTGGGTATAAAATTCTCTCTTTTCGTTCTTTTCTATTTTATTTTTGTGTTGTAATTTATGATTTCATTCTTTTCAAGACCATCTTTATCCTTTTTCTCAATCAGACGTGCGTCAGACCTTCTTGTTTTGTTATGAAATGAAAAAATCCTCAAATCCTTCATTCTGTGTCCATTAATATTCATAAATTCGTCTGGCTTGGAAATTCAGCAGCTTTATTCACTCAAATCAATTTTATTTGCGTCCTTCGTTCTCAAAGCAAAAAAGAGTTTCTTTCAAAGAAAACATTTTCTTTTATTTAATTAATTTTTTTTTATTTTATAAAAAGTATATAATATAAATAAATCCTTTTTTCTCTTTGCTTAAAAAGAGTTGAGGGAAGAAAAAAAAAAGTACAAGATTGAAAGAAAAAGAAAATCAATGGAAAGTTAAGAAAGTTATGCTTGTGCGTGACTCCTTGCGAGTCAATCACTTTTTGTGCTCAAATTCAAATAATCTCCCACCCACGCATGGGGAAGTTTACGCACGAGGGGTGAATGACTCCCTCTTTGGGGTGATTTCCGTGCAAATGCAACTGCAAATATTCCCGCAGACATTCCCAAATTCTGCGAGAACTTGGCCAATTTTTTGACCTTTCTCAGCAATAAATTGACGCTTCGGTTCCAAGTCGAACTCCATGCGGGGGCACGAGCAGATGCACTCTTTGTTCTTCTTCTGTGCCACCAGGCAGATGAGGAAGACAGCAAAACCCATAATGACGGCCGTGAGGAGACCCACAAAACACGCCACGTAGCTGGCAAAGAGGATTTTCTGCTCATGAGGGCTCATTTTGATGTTCTCCAATCGAATATTTGTCTTTTCGTACTTTTGCATCTCTCCGGAAATCATCGTGGCAAGATTTTCCGTTTCATTCCCCCCATTGATGTCCAATGTGCCCATAAATTGAGTCCTCGTGAGGATAATTGTGGCAAAAATCCTTCCACTGATGGAAGTTTTGGGTGGAAGAGCTGAACTCAGTGCTATTTCCTGTACAGAGAATAATTTGAAGGAGTTTATTCACTTTTATGTGCATCATGATTCATGATCACAAAAATTTCTAATAAAGAAAATTTTATTGAGGGTCAAATGAACTTTAAACAAAATAAAAGAAAAATTTCAAACTTTTCATTGGGATGAGAAAAATAACTTGAAAAAAAAAACTTAAGCTACGCCTCTATTCTAACTCATATAGAGTGTCATACATGTTTTGCAGCTTAAATACTCTCTATCGGTCTCTTATGTTTAAATATCATCACGGTCCAGGTAATACCTGGACCGTGATATCATCAAACGAAGCAAGGATACAAACTTTTTTAAATAATAATAATAATTCTTTATTCATTCCTACAATTTACATATCGTACACTATTCACAAATTCTATTTGATCCAAGTTGCACTAACTATGTAGAACTTTCGGAAGATTACTCCACACCTAGTCGTGATAGACTGTTTGGGTGGAGGGAAGATCCTGTCGGAGATGATGGTGCACGGGAAGTTCCACTATCGCACGCGCTGGCTGCTAGCATTGGCACTCTTTCGCCTTTATGAACCACACTGCAGATCCATGATCAGCGTCGTCCCTCCGCCCACAGATGGCACTGTTGATATTGGCTCCGACCCATACAGGAAGTTCCGCAAACACAGGCACTGACTGACTGCTAGCAGCTGCACATTTATCGCTGGTGGACCGGCATAGCTATGGACACTGGTGGCTACTGTTGTCCCTCCGCCCCACAGATGGCACTGATGCTGATGTTGGCTCCATCTCGTAGTTGCACAAATCGTCCGAGCAGGAAAGGAATAGCTGTGGAGTAGAAAGGAAAGAAAGGGAAGGAAGCACTAGGCCAGAAAAACGGCAAGCCGCTGCGGGAATCGAACCCACAACCCCAGCGATGAGTGGTATTGAGTGGTGCTTTAGCTCTCTTTACCACCGGGGCTTACTTCCAAATTTAATGCTTTTGATGCAAATCTCATCCAGATCATTTAAAGTTAAGAAAAACCTAAGAAAATCACATTTGTCAATTGAGATGGAGCAAAGTGGACTGAGAAAGAGTTAGGACGTAAAATTTCCTATAGAAATGATCTATACACTTTGTACTATCCTGCTAGGATATATGACTTTTTTGGCTTCTCCATGAGTGACTAATTTTGCCCCCACCACATTTTTTTCATCAATTGATTATTTTTATTCAAATCTGTAAAAGGTTTTAATATGTTTTACATGTACTTAAATAAAAAAGAATTAAATATAAAGCATTTTGCTTTATTAAAATTGAAAAAAAATTATAAAAGAGGTCAAAGGCTCTGAAGCATATGCTTCACGTATAAGAACAACAAAAAGTTATATAGGTGTTATTTTGGTATACTCTTTACAAGAATAGGAATAAAGCCCAACTTTATACTTAATTTATTCTTGATAAAGAGTATCATTAAAATGAATAAAGTCCTTTTATTTTTCTTACCATCAAATGATTCCTTTGAAGCTCAATGTTTCTACTGTCCCATAGGTCGTATGAGATGTTTCCATTCCAGATCTTTTCATTCTCTGTTACCACCAATCGTGTTCCATCGTATAGAAAGAAGTCCTCAATGGTGAGGATCATATTGTCCGTTACATTTACTTGAAATTTGATTTCTTGAAAATCTTCCGTTGGATTGTAGAAGGAAAATGTTCCCAAATCAACAATTTCCTGGGGGCTTTTCTTCTCAGAAATTTTCTCAATGCTCCTTATGTCGTATAAGGATGGCTCACGTAGAATCATGAGGTAAGATTCCTCAAGACCAGCATCACGTATTGAGTAGTAGCTGTGGATAGTTTTCAAATCAATATTCGGTTCTGTTCCATTGGCGTCCTTGACAATGAGCTCAATGTAGAAGTAGGAAAGGAGCTCAAAATACTTCCGGGCATAAGCCATTGGGGCCCAATAGAAGAGCCCACTGAAGCTATCAAACATTTGTGAGCAATCCAAGTGGAAGTTATAAGAATTATCGTACAGATTGAGGTCAGAAGATGACTCTGAGCTCACGAAGAAATTATGATAAGCCTGTTCACGATTACAAAAGGTTCCCAAGAATAACGTTTTTACTCTCAACTAGAAATAAAAGAAAATTCTCAAATTGCGTTTGAAGGAAAATTTTTGTTCTTTGTACCAAAAAAACTCACCATTTCCTTGGAATTGAGAGAAAATCCTCGAACAACACAATTTGAATCATTTTCCTTGGCATCCATCGATGGGCTCAAACAAACTTCTTTGCATTTCACAGAACTCGTTGAAAGAAGGACCCAAAAAGGGATGAAAAGAAGAAGATTTCTTCCCAAAGCCATGTTTAACAGTCAAATAATTTCGCCATACTGTTGAAGTATTTTGTATTTTTTTTTTCATTCTGCTTTATCAGGTAAATGATAAGGGACAAGATAATAATGGAAAGGTAGATAAGATGAGGAGTCTTTTCCACGAGAGGCAGATAACTAGCTCGTGAAGAGCCTACAGAGAATAAATAATAAGAGAATTTTATTTAAGTAATTTTAAGAAGGATTTTGCAAATTTTGGGGTAATTCTAAAAGTTTTCTTTAATGAATTTTGTGAATTTTAGAAAATATTAAAAAAAAATTCAAGAGTTGTTAGAAAATTTTGAAATAATCTTGCGAATTTATAGAAAGATTTAGAATACATAATATTGATATTTAGGTAAGAATCTTGCGTTTTTTGCAAGTTTTTTTTAATTAAAATTTTTTTTATGGGATTTTTACAAATTTTGAGAAAATTGCACAAATATTGTAATTTCAAGAATATGTTCTGGAATTTCAAGGATTTCTTGGCCACAGAATACAAACCATCAAGATAATTAGTGGGAATTCTGAGAGATATTTCTGAATAATTGAGTAAAATTGAGTAATTGTGTGATTATTTTGAGAAGTTTATGAATAAAATTAAAAAATTCTGAATAAGAAGAGAATTTTAATGAAGAAATAAAATATAATTTATTTATTATAAGAATATTCCATAAATTCTCTAATAAGTAATTCCATTAATTTTCTGAACAATTCTCTAATTATTCGCTAAACTCATTCAATATAATTCGTTAAATTTTCTTAAGCTTCTGTAAACTCCCATTTTTGTATGTTTTTTACTATTCCTAACTCAATTATCTACCCCTAATGACCTTAATTACGTCTCTACATAAGATAATGCACGAGCAATAGGTACAATATATAGCGAAGAAAGTCTTTATAACTGAAGCTATTAATTGAATGCGATATAGATTAAGCTACAAAATAATTCCAAGAGTTTTTAAATTTCTCTACAAAAGATTTTTTTTCACAGACATTCCTCCAATTCTTCTAACGCAATGCCTAGCCTACACCTTCCTACTGCTGGGGATGTTCCTGTGTGCCATTGAACTCAAATCACGGCATCTCTTTCACTGCACCTACCGCCTATTCACCTTCAGTGCAACCGTTCAATGGGCTGGGATCCTCGTTCAGGGCGTTGCATGGGCGCGCTACGCCATCTCCGGTATGGGTCCCAATACAACCCTCGGCGGGCTACTAAATGGTGCCAGTGAAGTCTCCTTCCTGGCTCTGATGCTCCTCATGGCGAAGGGCTATACAATCACACGGGCACGCCTCTCAACGGCCACCACAGTTAAGCTCACTGTCTTCATTAACATCTACATTGTGGCCTACATTTCACTCTACATCCTCCAAGCGGAGACCTTTGACCCGGGAGAAGTTCTCAACATTTATGAATCTCCAGCTGGATTTGGCCTAATTGGGCTACGCTGTGGTGCCTGGGTGGCCTTCCTCATTGGCCTTGCAGCTACACTGAGGAAGTATCCGGAAAAGAGTGCCTTCTACTACCCCTTTGGATTGCTGGGCTCTGTCTGGATTCTAGCTGGCCCAGCTCTAACACTCGTTGGGATTGGAGTATTGGATGCTTGGGTAAAGCCTCTTTTTTCCTTTTTGATCATTTTGAGTTTTTTTTATTTATTGTTTTATCGTTATTTTTCATTATTCGTCTAAATCAGCAGTACATTAGACAAATTTATATTAAGTGCGACGAAGAATATCAAAATAATTTCAATTGAAAGAAATTTAATGATTTTCTACATTATTTGTTTTGCCTTTCGTTGATTTCGGTCAGAAAAAAGACAAATCGTTTTATTTTAAAAATATTTGAAAATTTTTGAAACTTATGTTTAAATTCTAGGTTCGTGAGAGCGTTATGTGCGCCATCTTGGGCACCGTTGCATTTGGTGGTCATGCGGCCTTTCTCTGGCTCACATGGCCATCACGTGCCAATCGTAGCTTCCCCTATCACGTACGGACGAATCACGTTGGTGTGGCCAATACGGACGACGGGGCTGACTACCCACGGCATCCGTATGAGCCCACGGGGATGCAGCAGCACGAGCAGAACATCATCATTCCGCTGTCGAGGCGTACAGAGGAGCTCATTAATGGCGTCTACAGTCAATACATCATCGAAAGGGAACTCTATGGCTCCAATTCCAATCCCATCAGCCACATTTCTTTCCCACAGACTGCCACAGCTCCTCCTGGGCATCCAGATGCAGCCGCCATGACGGACATCAATAGTCCCAATCCAGCTCAGCGGCGTCTCGCTTCATTCAGACGTCGCGACATCGTGAAGCAGGACTCTGAGCTGGAGGCGCAGGTTGATTCGGGGCATCCAAGCTTGGAGAATACATCATCATCCCCAAATACAACGGGGCCATCATCCGGGCATGACACCCCTGTGCGGGATCGTCAAACAGGGCAGCTCAAGGGGAATCCTTTCCTGGTCAATGGGCAACAGAGGCAGCCCAATAAAGTGATTCTGGAGCCCATTGAACAACCCCTTCGAGGGTATATTCAGCAGGACACAACCTATCAGGCAACCACCACCACCACCCACGCTCTTGTCCCGCGCCATCTCTTTGCAGCAAAAAATAACACAAATGAATGAAAGATGGAGCACAAAAATCTTATCCACTGAATTTGTTAAAATAAAAGAAAAACTGATAAAATTAATTTTAAAAATTTCTGATTTTTGAGAGAAATAAAGTAGATAAAAAAGATTTTTAGTGATAGATTTATTTCTTTTTTTTATTTTTTCAGCGCTACTTGTGGTAATTTGTTGAAGCTCTGCATACACTGAGCGCCATTTTGAATATCTTTCCATAGCACGTAGAAAGAAAAATCTCTAAAAATTAAATTCTACAAAAAGGAAATGCTAAGAACGCCTTTCTTCCAAATCCAAGATGCTTCCCTTCAGCCATCTTGAAAAATCTGTTGAATGTCTTTCAAAAGTCATTCAAAAAAACCGAAAAATTCCTGAAAACAATTAAAAGGCGTTATTTTTTATAAGTAATAAAGTTTATTTAGCATTTTTATTTTGTATCATCCTCATTCGACGTTTTTTATCTTTGTCCACTTTTATCATTCTCACAAAATTTCTTACATTTCTTTTGGGGGGATGGGAGAGTTGAAAATTATTTCAATTTTTGTTACAAAGTTAACTCGAAGTTTGCCTCTTTTCGTCCATTTTTTTTATTATCCATTCACTGCACACGCGATTCTTGGCACTCCCAGGAGGAAGGATTCAGTAACATTTTGCTTTGTTCTCTATACATTGCCATGCTTTTCATTTATTTGTCTCTTTTCTGCAAAAGGCGCCATGGAAACTAATCAGCTGATTGCAAAATGGCGTCCACTGACGCTTTCTTTCAATGGCTGACATTTTTTTCTTTACAAAAAAATTAAAGGACAATGAAGAAACAAAGATGAAGAGTTTAGTTTTCATTTAAATTTTCAGATCAGCAAAGTTTGTTTTCCTTTTTTTTGTGAATGAAAATCTCTACAAAATAATACTTGCGATTGATGTCAAAATGGTAACTATATAACTGATTATGTTTAGAATCTCTCTTTGAATCTTTTTTAAAGACATTTCTAAATATTTTTTTTTCATTTCACTTCTTTTAATTAATTATATTTCCTATTAAACTGGCATTTTCATCTGTCACATTTTGTTTAGTAAGTTTTAATATTTTAAAAAATATTAGATATGGTTTTTGCATGAATTCTCACGCGCAATGAAGTCTGATAAAGGAAATTTGAAGAATTTATTTTTTTTTGTAAACTAATCTTGTCAGTTTTCGATATGTTTGTGTGGAAAAAATTGTTGACATAACCTCAAAGACATTCCCAAAAAAATGAAGGAATAATTTTCTTTTCTCAAAACTTAACCTCAACTTTTTATTTTTAAATATAATTACCATTTTTTGTAATAATATAAATAAATGCATTTTTTAGTTTTTTTTTCATTTATACATTCTTCTATTTTTTATTGATATTTTTCTTTATAGTACAAGTTATTTGATAGAATAATTATTTAGTCACTTTCATTTTAGATTTAGGTTAGGTTTCTTGATGCATTTTCATTTTTATTTTATTTATTTATTTACAGAGGAGGCATCTGAATATTTTTTTTCGCTTTTTGCATTCAATTTTAGATTATGTACAGTTTTTTTGTTAATTTTACATCCTTTTAGCAGAGCAGTTAATTAAATTTAAGAAAACAGAGGAGAAATTTATTGTTAGGTATTTTTTATATAATTGCTTTGAGAGAATGAGGTTAGATTCAAGGGAATTAAGCGGAGTTTGTTGAAATTAATTAAAAAAACTTACTGTGCAAAATATTTTTGTTACTGTCAAATAAAACTTTTAACTGACCAACAAATATCTGCAATGAGAGATTTTTAAAAGAATTTTCTATTTCTCAATGCAAGATAAAAGAAAAAAAAAGGAGGGACTTTGGAGTTTATTGAGTAATCATTTTAACATTTTGCATTTTTTTTCTAGTTGAGTCTTTTTTTCCTTCATAATAGATAAATATTTATTTATTATTTTTTGTTGGATTGTGTATAATATGAATATCATCTTTTTTCTTCTTAATAAATGTTATTTTTTAATGCTTTTAAGGCAAAAAATTAAGACCTTTCTCCAACTACTTTTTTTACATTCTTTATCAACAATTTTTTTTATTAATTTTCTTATTTCCTAAAACTTTTCTCTCGCGTTTCTTAAAAAAAGAAAAATTTTTGATGTTTTTTTATGATTTTTTTTGTCATGAAAGGGCATTTTTTTTCTTTGTATATTTGTGTGTGTATCTGTAGAACCGAATGTTCATACAATTTTTTTTTTAATTTGTATTAAATATTTTCTTAAAAAACTTTCACCTCTTTAAAAAATCTATCAATTATATATTATTTTCATTAAAAAAAAATGATATTTTATAAATTAATTATTTACGCATTAAACTTATGATAAAATACAAAAAATCAGCACTCATAACGCTAAATATTTATATTTCTTTGTAAAAAATCTTTTATAATTACAAGACAAAAAAAAAACAAACAAGACGTTCTATTTTACAAATAAACGGCCAAATGGGGCCAAAATGAGGTTTTTCTTTCGCAGTGTGGAATTTTGTGGCAATGCAAAGGCATAAAGGGCGCAAAGGAAATGAGAAATTTAAGGCAAAACTATTGAAAGAAAAAAACATATTCCGAATAAATTGAAGGGTTCGGAATATATATTTTTTAATTCGGAATAAACTCTTCAACTGTAAGAGATTTTTTTTTTAAATTCTTTTCAGTAGGTAAATAATTTTTATTCTCTTTGTCTGGTAATATTCCTATTCTGTCATAGATTTTTTTATTCTTTTGACAGAATATTTTATTTAGCAAGTAAAGGGGGTTATTATATTGACATAAATATTAAAATTTGTCAGTAGATTTTTTTATATTCTGTTCCCTGATTATTTTATTCTGTAAGCACACAAGATTATTCTGTAAGCATTGTTTTTTTATAATTTGTTAGCTTAATATTTGGTTTGACAAATATTATTTCAGATTGAAACTATTAAAAAAATGAAAATGATTGAGAATCATCCGGATTATGGGCCAACTAAATATTTTATTCTGTCAGCAGTTTATTTTATTCTGTAAGCAAATTAATTTTATCTTCAGATTTTCATAATTCAGCTAAGATATTCAATTTTGTAAGTAAAATATTTCAATCAATTAACGGATTCCTTTATTCTGTTAAAAGAATTTTTTTTAATCAGTAAGCAGATTCATTTATTTGGTTAGTTGAATACTTTATTCTGTCAGCAGAATATTTAACTCTTTCAACTGATTCTTTCTTATGCTTTTTCAAAAATATTTCAAAATAGTATTTTTTCAATTTTGTAAGCAAATTAATTTTATTCTGTCAGCAGATTTATTTATTCCGAATAAAAAATATTTTTAAATTAATAAAATCATTTTTTAGCAGTAAAATGCAAAACAAATAATTCTTGTAAAGAATTTTAAATGAAAAATGCATTAAAATTCATTTCTTTAAGATTTCTAATTTAGAAAAAAAAACTCCAGGCCCGTATTTGGGATCATTGGGTCCCCCTTTGTTACCTCCCTTTTGGACCCTCTTGCCTTCACATTGCGATTCATATGTTGTGTGGCCATTTAATTGAGGTCAAAAATACACATTTAAAAAAGTGTCGTGGGGGTGTAAAAAATCAGTCGTGTTGTGCAATTTTTATCGGATGTGGCCGCCATTTCTGTACTTCCGGTCGCCACTTTTCGACCGGGACCGGCTGCGTCTCGATCGCGGGGCCCACCGGTTGTCACTCTCACTCTCATCGTCCGAACTATGGGCACTCTGCGTTGTGCTGCCCTGATGGCTACGCGGCTGTGGCCGCTTCAGCTGGCCCGCCTCAACGACACTCCCATTGGCTATTAGGCGCATATTTGCGCTGATTTTGGATGCATACGCATCCGATGGGCACGGTGGCGGCGGGGTGCTTGGCTCGAATTCTTGGTCCTCGAAGAACTCCATGTTGACATTGCGGTAGTACTCCTCGGTGGGTTCGATGCCGTGGAAGTAGTTCTGGTCCTCAGGGCGGCAGCATTGCTCATACAGTACAGATCCACTCTCGTAGTCATTCTCCTCTGGGAAGAAATCTCCTGAGCCTGTGGATGAAGAGCAAACATTTAGATTGGAGATTAAGATTTTGAGGGGAAGTTCCTTTGTGACTCACCTGGTCCGTCTGGGCGACGCTGACACCATGTCTGTGGGAAGCTCGGGATTGGCGGCGGCAGTGTACCCCATCGTGGCGGCGTAGGTGGTACACGTCGCATCACCTGGGGGGACATTGCTGTTGGATTTGTGCGAATGGTCATATTGTTGGGTGGCTTGTACGCCCCATACGGATGATCCGGTGGTGGTGGGAGCATCTCACACAGATTCATTGGCTCCCTCAGTGGTGCATTGTATTCACTTGAGCTGGGACTAGCTGAGCACTTGGCGCACGTATCATCGGAAGCTCCTGATGTGCCCCGTTGCAGCGTAACCGTGGCATAGGGCTCTGGTGGAGCTGAATTGGGCAACGGAGGCTTCTGCAGGTGATTCGTAGGCGTCACTTCGGCATATTCCGAAGCAGCTGGTGGTGCCAGGGAATGCGTTGGCTTTATCATGGGATTCCCATGGAGCCACAGTGTGTGCTGTTTATCCGGGAGTGTTGCAGTTAACATTGGACCTATGCAAATAAAATTTAAAAAAATTTCATGTTGCAAATAAAGTCGTTATTTTTCAAATAGAGCTTTTTAACCGTTTCTTTTCAAGTATTTTTAACTAGGAAAAACAATTAAATTCATTAAGACTTAGAAAAATTAAATGTTTCACGTTTGTGTCTACGTATGACCCATAAAACGCGAATATTGCTGGCGGTACAGGAAAAAATCAAATTATTCTCTAATATTTATTATTTTTTTGAAATTCATCTTATTATCCTTCGGAGAAGCTAGAAATAAGTATATATTTGATCCCAAAACTTTAATTAAAACAATAAACTATTTTTTGGGTTTTTTTTTAATCAAAAAATGCATAAAACTTCCGTGTACCGCATGTACTAATTAACCTACAAATTCATATAATGTCCTCTTCTGCAATTAAATTGAGAATTCCATGAGACAAAAGGAGAGATTTGATGCACTACAGCAATTAGTAAAAGGACATTTTCCAAGGATGTATGACCTAATTCAATTGAACTGTAGATGACATAAATATGGAGCAGGGGAGGGAGGATAATTTTGCAAATTACAGTTGCAATTTCAAGTACATCCATTCTCTCAATTTCAATTTGAAGACATGAATTGGTGGGTTAGTATTGTTATAAGCATATAATTACCCGGATAGGATGCTTTCATGATACGTTTATTCCTCTTGGCCCAGTACAGAGCAAATATGGCACCACCTGAAAGCCCCACGCCCAGGATACCAAGAACAATTCCTGACATCCACATCGATGACCATCCATTGGCAGCTGGATCCGTTCTGCAAAATTACAACATTAATTATTTTACGCAACATTCGTATTATGATTCTCTGTGTCACAGCAATATTCATCCCGGTGCTGTGCAGGGATAAACATAAATGAGCATTTAGGGGTGAATTTCCTTGTGATTTTCTCATTCATTGGGGCATTTGGGAGTCATGGTCTTGGCATATTTATGGGGCATCTGCACCCGATTCCCCGATTAATGTCAGCCAACACCGGATGTGATGGATTTTTAATTAAAAACTTTCTTCTCATCGCACCAAAATGTGCTTCCTCTATCCACCAGTGTTGATGAACTTTTGCCCACTTTTGCAAGAAAATTGCAATATTCACATAGAATTGATTTTTCTGCTTTTTAGGTTGATAGGAAAATATCTTTTTTATAGAATTAACTTTGCTGAATTGAAATGTCTTAAAGTTTTATTAATATTTTGTTCAATTAAATATAAAGATTTTAATAAAAATTGACGGTTAAAATTTAAAAGATTTAAGTTAAGTTTTTAGGTTAGGGTATGTTTATGGCTAGGCTTCATCATTTTGAATAAAATTTGGGCAGCGCTCGGCTCATTATTTAATAAAATCACATTATTAATATTCGGTTGAAATTTAAAGCAATAAAAAGAAGAATTTGAGGATTTTTTGACAGTTGCGTTTGAAGGAAAATTCAAATTATGTCTTTAAGACAAATCAATGCTCTGAGGAAGGTTCAATCGGCATCGAAACGTCAGCTATTTAGTATTCATTTCAAATATTATAATTAATTTAAAGTTTTATCTAATTGCTTTAAATTCTTCTAAAGATTTTTCTAAAACATGATTTAACACTTGAATTGCGAATAAGAGAACTTTAGACTAGTTAGGTGTACATTCTAGTAGGGCAACAACTTTAAATTAAACCTGAAACTGTTTGCCTTGTGCTAGCAAATGCCTCAATGGTGTCCCCCTCAATAATTCATCGCATATCGTCGGAAGGACACAATTCATGAAATGTAACACTTGAGCCTGAACCGGTGTTCACCAATTCAATTAACAACGCCAGGAGTGATGACCTAATTGAATTGGATCCATGGAGAGATTCCATTGCCGCCCGTATGAGAGCTCTGGCTCCCGCATGGACTGTTTTCCCATATTCACACAGTATGGGGTCCAAGAAAGGCTATTCGCTGAATTTATTTCATTTTCTACCCTCTCCCCGAAGGGCACTCAAGTGGCATTAGAAGGTGATTTTTTTTCTTTTGAAAAATTCATCGCTATATGTATTTCTTATTAACCCTTCGTGCACCACCTTTGGGCCTCGAAGAGGGGGTCTTTTAAATTGAAATTTATTTATGATTGAATTAATGTGAATTTAGAGAGAGTAAAGTATTTGAGATCTGTTGTATAAAAATAGAATTCTGAGCTATTTGTCGTTTTTTTTTTCAAATTAATTTTTAATTTTATTTTGAATGTAAAAAGGTTTAACGAAAATGAGTTTGTAACTAATTTTTTAACGAAATCTAATTTTTCACTCTTATACTTTATCTGAAATGTAATTAATAACTTAACGATATTAGAATTCTTCGAGCGATATTTTTTCATTAAAGTAAATTTTTAATTTTTAACGAAATTTAATTTTTGACGAAAGATTTTTCCTACCAAAAATTCTAATTCGTACCTATTCTAAATGTAAATTTATTTTACCATGAAATTGGTTTGAGTAAAATCTCAATCTGAACGAAATGGAATTTTTAACGAAACTTTTTAATTTTAAATGGAATTTTGTGTCTGAACGAACGCTAATAAGATTTTATTTCTTTCCTTTATTGTTAAACCGAACGGTTTTTTTTCATTTAAAATAAAAGTTTCGTTAGGATTTTATTCTTTTATCAAACTTTTAATTCAAAATAGAAAAATATGAGATGAGGTATTATTGTGTGAACTTAAAAGCCCCTTTTGGGGTTGCCTCAATGTCACAGTTGTATGTTGCAAATCGATACTCACCTCGGAGGTCGCGGTATGTAGGAAGGATCCATATGAAGGGCAGCTGGGGGGCTGTAGGGTCCCAAACCACCCGCTGTCAGGGAGGCCACACTCGCAATGTAACGCCCACCCGGAATCAGGCTGTTAATCACAACGGACTGTGTAGAGGCGTTCAGTGACATCTGTCCGAGGATCTTGTTGGTCGTGTTGGACTTTATTTGTATCTGAAAGACAGGATTAAAATACACAATGTATTTGCAATCGCGTACTGCATGCATTAATATATCTACCCAAAGCCTAACTAATGCTTTAAATCCTGCACACAGGACTTTCCTGCCATTTGCTCGGCATTATCCAATATAGGATTAAATCGATTTAAATTTTCAAAGTTCTGTAAGAATCTGTAATCTGTAAGAAGCTTATTTTCGCAGAATTGTTTCCATTTTGATTTTTATATTGAAAGAGTTTTCGTTCAATTTACTGTCATTTTTGCCTAGTTTTAAGTAAATTCGTTCAGCTTTCTGTCACTTTTCTAAATATTTTAGTATGTTCGTTCAATTTACTGTATCATCTGCAAAGATTTGTAATACTTTCTTTCAATTTTCTGTCACTTTACGAAAAATTTTAGTTGTCAAATTATTTTTAAACGACACATTCTGCGAAAAACTTAACGAAAATATAAAATTATAATTTTCTACCATTTCTTTATTCTTGCAAAAAAAAAAAAAACTATCCATTCAAGAAAGATACGAAAACTTTCTTCTATCGAGCCTTTGCTTTCAACTCTCAGCTTGTCATTTTGATTAATGATAAGCATATATTTTATTTGTTTTTATTGCACTCCACCGAACAAAAAGTCTAATTACTTTTCCTCTCTTTCCCCATGTGTGCACGGCTAAAGGGAAAAGTCTCTGCTCATTCTCCCCGAGGGCTGTGTGAGATGATGAAGAAAAAAAGTTGAGTGAAAGTATGAGATTTTCTATACCATCCCCGCATTCAGTTCAAAATTTTGCCCTCCTCACCCATCCCCATCGTGTACTAAGTATACCGTTAAACAGGGGGGGCTGATGGGGTTTGAGAGGAAGCAAAGAAAAAAAAAGTTCAGTGGCGATAAACTTAAAAAGAGTCGAACAAAATGACCAACTTTTCCCGCCAATACAGCCATTTGTGGGAGGGGGTGGTAAAGATGGGGGTATGCGGATGATTTGAGTGACAATAGATTGGACTAAAAGAGCAAAAATAAAGGAGAAAAAAATGTCACGAGGTTGGAGTAAAAATAGATCCATCCAAAGCGCTTTGGGGTGTTTAATGGTTAATAACGAAAAAAAAAAGATTCTTCCGAGACCGGTAGGGCTTTGTTAAACTGAATACTTTTTTTTTCGTTCAGTTTTTCAACATAATTGTATTGCTTTTAGTTAAGTTTTAAATGTTATGGGAGAGCATAATCAGTGCACAATAAAACAATAATTGATCAATAATTGAGCAAATATTGAGAGATAATAATAGATCATTTATTTAACAAAAATTGCAAAGGAAAAACTAAGAAAACGGAATCATTACTACACCCAAAAGAAATGCGGCAATTTTTGATTAATCAGATTTGAGTAATACTTGATTTGTTCAAATCTTTACTAGGTAGTCTCTAGAAGGGGCGATTTGTGTGCATCTCTTGCATTTATGCTCCACCATCAAACCCCTTTTTGTGGTTGGGTACAAAAAAAAAAAAGAAACGGACAATTTTCCCCATGTTGTACAATTAATCACATTGAGGTGAGAGACCTACCCCCTTCTGCGATTAAAGTTTAAGAGAGGAGTAAGAGAGAGAGAGAAAAAATATGATTTCCGCTGGGACATAAAAAATCCCGCGCTAAAATTTGATGTATCGCAATAAATTCTCTTGGTTGTTGGCTCACATCCCAAAAGCCAAAAGGGATACCAGCATCATTTTTTAATATGTTTCCATCGCTCTATTGTATCCAATGGGGTACTCATGCTTATCCATAAATCATATTCTTAACGATATCCACCTGCCACTTTTCACTCTGTCATCCCATCTTCTCCCTCCCCCGCCTCTTCCCCAGAATATATTGCATTTTTGCAACCATATCCGCATATCTTGTCCACGGAGAATTTTTCACAATTTTCCTGCATTTTTTATTATAGGAAAATGTTCTTAGACGTTGTTACGAAAGACATATTAGGGTGCATGCGGGGGGGCTCCCTTTAAATTCATCGTGAGAACATGTTTTGTGACAAAAATGATCCTAAGGGTGACTCATATATTTTTCATTGCGCCACGGGAACATATTTTGCCATCGCGTCTTAGAAGATACTTTGGGAGATGATGGGTGGGTGGTTAGTGCGTGTGTGTGGTGGGTGGAAAGAATGGAAATGTCAGTAATAACACAACGCAAAATTCACCAACCATCCGCGACATTTTGCAATTCAGTCGTATAAATTCAATTTCAACGCGAAATGCGTGAAGCACCCAAAAAGCTCTTCCTTCGTTTTTTTTTCTTCTTTTAAGCTCTCGCCTCCCCATGAGCACGTGTTCAGGATGGAAGGCATTTAATGCACCCCAACTCCCTCACAAAGTATTGATTTCTCTCCTCCTAACATCAATAGAAGGACTCACAGACTCACGTGTTCAATTTTTTTTCTTTCAACTTTACTAAAAATAAGGAAAAAAAATTCCCGGAAAATTTGCCATGAGCTGGAATCGTCTGAATGGAATACTTTTCTTCTTGTTTGATTGCTCAAATGCAATAAAATCTCATAAAAATCAGTTTTAATGGGATGATTTTAGTGGTTTTTGCGGGGGAGGGGAATTTGATTTCTTAGTACTTCTGTGTCACCAGATTGAGTCATCAAAATTGATTTTCATTCGGAAATTCGCCCTAAAAAGGAAGATTTATGAATTCCTTTTTGATGAGAAATAATTTCGAACAAGATGCTTTTTATTTAATTTCCCACTTGAATTGGTTTTGGATATTTTTGTGAGTTTTAAAGCTTCAGAAACAAGATTTTTAAAAGATTTCGAGTTTTCTTGGGGGGTTGAGGAGTGAGTTGAGGGTTAATTTTAATCAGAAGAATTCATTAAAATCGTTGAATTAATGATAAAAGATTGATTTAGAAAAAATTGGCAAAACATTGGCTCAATATTGGTGCAATTTATGTATCGCACAGAGGGTCAATTATTGAGTAATCAGGTTTAATCTAAAATTGCTCAATTTATTGTCAATAAAATGGATCAAGTGAGAAAAAATTGTTTAAATATTGATTCAATTAAATGGACAATTATTAAGCAATAATGGTTGATCAGAAATTGGTCAATTTATTATCAATAAAATGGATCAAGTGAGAAAAAATTGACTAAATATTGACTTTATATTGATTCAATAAAATGGACAATTATTAAGCAATCGTTGTTGATCTGAAATTGGCCAACTATTTGAATTTATTTGATCTTCTGATTCAACTGATGTCTCAATCATTGATCAATAATTGATCAATGTGATTCATTCCACCACAATTGCACCTTAATTGACTCAATAATTTCGGTTTATTAGTTTTTTAAGGCAGAGAAATTTACAAATAAAAAACTCTTTCAATGCCTTAAAACATCTCTCTTAATAGATAGGCAGAGAAGAACCTCCAATGTTTTCAAAGTAATAAAAAGAAAGCAAAATAGAAAAAAAGGAAATGAAGGACGCGCCATTGAATGATGATGAAAGCCCTTGAGTGCTCCTTCGACTGATATTTCCCTCCCATTGTCTCATAAATTGTGGAAAATCGCTTAAGGACTCTATTATTTGCACAACTAACAAAGAAATCATTTCTTATGCGGTTGAATTTTTTTTCAACTTTTCAACATTGACGTTCCACCCCCTTTGCGTTCAGCGTACAATGAGGAGGTATATTCTTCCTTGAACCCATAAGCGTAGAAAGATAAATAAAAAAAAGGGCAAAAACCCACCCACATTGTATTTTATTGCACTTTATAGCTCACTGTGGCGGTGTCTTTGCCATTTTGCATAAATATGTCGAAATTTCTTCTTCCACAACACTGCACATGGAGGACAAAGCTGACAATCGTAAAATATATTTTAGGCTTTTTGGCATTGCGACGCTCTTTCTTCTTTTTTGCGTTCGTACGGAAGTCTCATATACAGAAAGAAACCTTTCTGTTTGAAGCAATTTGAAAAGGAGTTTATTCATTTTAATCGCTCTCAGGGAGCAAAGAAAATATAAAATAAATGCTAGAATAAATCATAAATATGCAAATTAAAACTAGAGGCTGATTGTGAAAAAAAACGAGAAAGAATAGCAAAATCAGCAATTTTCCTTGTTTTTCCGATCGTCCAAGAATTTCGAAGAATTTCAAGAAAATTTCGTCCAAGAAGAAAGACGTACTTCCCAAAGCTTTCAACCCTTATACGGGCGTTCCTCAAGGAAGATTGTTTAACGCCAGGTTCAACACAAAGTTTAAAATCAGCAATTTTTTCTGAGTTTTTCTTTAATTTCTTTGAAAAATTAAGAATTTGTTTGGATTTGCTTTGATTTTCATTGAAAATCGTTGAGCGCAACAACATGCATAAAGTCCTTTCGTATGTGGATACAAGAGAGAGAAGAAAGACTTAAGCAGCGGGGGTGGGGCATGAGAAAAATCATCCAGATGGGAAGCAAAGCGCCGAATAATCGTGAAAATTGATATGTTGTCGAAATGTGCATCAAAGAGGAAAATGCCCATAAAGTTTTCATGGTTAAACATAAATTTATTTGTTATGCCACGGAAGGTGTAGCATCGCATATCATAATATATTTTATTTACGACCTACATAGGCCACATATAGCGCTACACATAGCTCCATCACACAATATTGTATTTTGCACCTATAAATAGAAGCTCCAGCAGCTTAACCTCATTCGCGCCATCGTTGTGTCGTTAAATCGCCATTCACCATTTTGGGGCAATATTGAGTGATTAGGTGCATTCATTTTGGGTTGATGGGGTGGTGGGTGAGGGGCCAAGCCTCTCATAGTCTGCATATGCAGCTGTGTGGGCCAATGTGTTCCGGGAGAGAGGAGGGGTTTGGATTAAGGATTGCGCCATCAATGTGTGGTCCACACACACACACACACACACCGGATGGCCGTTCGTCTGTGTCAACTCCCGGGCGCATTTAATCAGACACAATGGTGCAACCGCCTCACCAAAAGTTCATTATTCAAGTCACGTCCACCCCCAACCATCCCACCCTACCTCCCCATTGCTCAGCCCCTCTCTCTCTCTCACACTTTTTCCATTCATCCCCCCAAAAAAGGCAACTTTGGGGGAAATTGAAGGGAAAACTGAGAGAAATCTTTCAGTTATCCCGTCAATGTTACTTTCAGATTAAGGATTTATTGTAAATCTCACAGTAAATGTGAGAGTTATTTTGATTATTTTGCAGAATTCACTTTTTTTTTAGAGGTAAAAAGGGAATTCAAAACGAAATGAAAATATCTGTCCAAAAGGAATCTAAAGGAGCGTTGATAAAGATTGTGTCTCATTTATCCCCAATCATTGATTTTTCGAAATTTGTGCAAAGTTTAATTGCAAAATCATAAAGAGATATTCAATTCTCAACTGAAATTATTGAAATTCTTACTAAAAGAAGTTTTAAAGTTCTTCTTCTTTTCGGAAAATAAATTTTTTAAGCGATTTTTAAGCATTTAAAGTAAAGAAAGAAAAATTGACAAATCGGAAAATAAGGGTTAATTACAATTTTAATTATCTTTTTCATGATCTAAAAACTACCTAAACTTGTTAATTCTTTTATTTTTTGTTCAAACAAAATCATAAACATTACTTTAGTTAGGAACTCATGACATGACACAAATGATGAATAGACTCCTTTTTTATTTAACTATTTATTTAAAAATGTCCACGAAATGAGTTTAGGTAAACTAGCTTCAAAGAATAAATAAAATTAATCATTTTGTACTCACATTGTACCCCGTTAGCTCCCCATTGAGCAAATGCTGCGGTGGCGGTGACCACCTCACGTACGCTGCTGTTGTATTGATCACACCCACCCGTACATCAGTTGGGGGTGCCGATGGTGCCCCATCGAGCGTCATTCCCGTCCGGATGTTTGATATACTACCCCCAAGGCCACCGGGAACAGTTGCAAACACCTCGTACTCCGTGTGCGCTCGCAGATCATCAATACGATGCCTCTTGGCACTCAATGGGGCACTACTCGTGACAAAGTCCCCACCATCAGCTGCTGGGCGGTAGTGGAGGGTGAGCACGGTGGCTGGGGGTGAATCACTCGTGATGTCCCACGTGACATCGAGTGCTTGAGACGTGGCACCACGCACAGAGCTCACGAGGACCGTTTGATCAGTCCCCCAGCGACTACTCACGGGTTCCAGTGGCTGTGGGGATTGTCCTTCCGCCACACCGGGGGCAAGGATGCGCACAAAGACGCGCTTGACGACGCTACCGGCTTCATTGAGGGCTGCACAGGCATACCACCCCTGAAATGCACAGACAGAAGGTAAATATTTAGATAGGTAGCGGCGCGTGAGGGAGGTCAATGATTTTCCAACACTTCCATTATTTTGTAGGTATGTTTGCTCACAGATTCTAAGAGTTCAGAGGGTAAGTGTTGCATGTGTGTGAGTCTGAAGGTGGCGTGAAGATCTCTAAATATTTTTTTTAATCGTTAACTTCTTATAATTGTTAAAGAAAATAAAATATTGCTGAAATTTTCAGAGAATTTAAAAATAGTTCAGTAAACAAATTTTGCCAATAATTGATCAATTATTGAGCCAATATAGAGTCAATATAGGTCAGCACAGAGGATCAATTATTGAGTAATCAGTATTGACTCAATAATTGATCAATTTTTGGTCAATAATTGATCCATAGAGTAAATGACTCAATTGATTTAACAATTATTGATCAATCATTGATCAATTTGATTGAATATCAGTTGGCACAATTATTTCTTGCTCTCGTGCTCTTCGTATCTCCTTTGGCGGACAATATGTCCATCCAAAGGAGTCTCAAACATCAGACAAAATGTTCCAGCAATGTGAGACAATTGTATCACATTTATATCTTTTAGTTACACATTTTATTGCTTTTGGGGAAACTTTTTTTTTCTTCTTCCTTTTCCCGAATGGGGATAGAATGGGGTTGAAATGAGGAAAGTTGTATGAATTTATTTCACAAAAATAAACTCCTTCTTTGTTGCCCTAAAAAAATTCTCCGCACCAACTTCAAATTCCGCAATTCCCGCTTTTTTGCGGGGGAGGGAGGTCCCCTGCATAGATTCTTTTGCTTATACGACGTGCTATATAAAGTTGTGAATAATGTGCTTTGTCTGCGAGAATAACCCTCATTTTGGCGGCACGACGACCATCAAACACCTTCGCCACCCCCGTCATAGGGTTTATCGCAAAAAAAAGAAACCAACCCCATTTTCCTCACACAACAAACCACCCCCACCCCACACCCCAAAGCAGAACAAGCACGTGAATATTTATGGGGTGTAATTTGCCAAAGCTCCCCCTAATCTGTGCCAATCTATTACGAAAAAAAAGAGAATTTTCGATTAGCCATAGGCAGCACTTTTACTCAACAATGAAAGAAAAAAAAACGCGGAAAAGGAATTAATTTTCAGTTCGAGACCATTTTTCTGCGCCTCGTGTGAAATTTTTACTTCTGGCTTGAGAGATTTGCACCCCGACAATGAAAATTGCAAATAAGGGGTGTCCCATAAATATCAAGGGGGTTGCAAGTTAGTCAACATTTTGGCACTCGTATCCAAATGAGAACTTTTGGCAAGGCTACAGTATATCTAGGCTGAAAAAAAGGAGAATTGGCGAACTACCAACAAATTAAATTGAGCTTTTTTCTGGACTTTCGTTGAGTTTTCTTTTTTTTTTTTGAATAATGCGTTTAGTGTAGTTAATGTTGGAGTTTTACAACTTTTAAAATCATTAATTTTTGTAGAATACAAAAAGGAAATTAAGCTTTACTAGAGAGGACTTCCTGTCATTTTCTTAGTAAATTTGCTAAGACTGCGGTAGACGCTATTAGAGGAAAAAATGAAGTGAATGATAGAGAATTCACGAGAAATATAAAAATATTTAATAATATTTTTCATAATTTTAGTTCAGAATGTTTATGTAAATTAGATTTTTTTGAAAATAGAAGAAATCCGTTATATTTGTTAAGTTTTTCTGTCATATTTAAGTTTGTTTTATTTTTCTCTCCTCTACTTTTCGTTTCCATTGATATCACATAATATTTATCTAGTTGTCACATAATATTCGTTAAATTTTTCAGTAAAATATACAGATTATTATCTACATTATATCTATCTAATGAATTTGTTTAAGGTTGATTTTTCGTTAATAAATTAAGATGATAAAAGAAAAACCTTTTCTCCTCTTCTTCGTTAAGTTTAAAATTCTCAGTGTAGAAGTTACGTTGGATTTTGTGAGGTTAGGGTATTTTCGTTTAGTTTTTTCATATAATTTTAAGGACGCTCTCAATTTTTTTTCATTTTAATAATTTTATAATTATTCTACAAGTTCAAGAATTTGCATTAAACAAGAAATTGAACCTTTTTATTTGTCTGAATTTCAAAAATGTGCGAAAAGTTAACGAATGTCATTTAAAATTCTCACAAAGGAGAATAAATCCAATCGCACCAATCCCCCCCATCATTGACTGAAAAGGTAAAAATTCCGGAAATAATCCTCTGATTCTCCCCCACAAATCAACCCTTATTGCATTTGTAGGGAAAAAATGGGGTTTGGAATAAAAGAATAAAAAAATGAGGAGGAGGCTACTAGTGTCGAATGACACGATGCTACCCTGTGCGGTACATACATAATATAGCTCAACATTCCACCACTAACCGAACAAAATGGACTACGAGGTATGGGCGCAAAAGGACGACCGAGGAGGTTGTACGACAATTTTTATCCCGTGTCAGCAACACATTTCGCAAAATATATGTGGTCCCTTTGTTCAACGCAATAATAAACCAAAAAGTATGTTACAATACCAGAGGAGCTGCGCCAGTGTGCGAGCAAAATTTATGACTACCGACGAAGCACTTTGATCCACATTCCACCTCACACCTTTCTGTGGCTAACACCATCAAGCAATGTATAGGTATAGTCCTTTTTGCATGGATATGAATTTTATTCAATATATTTCAGTAATTATTTCGGGATTAGATGGTGGGAAAAAGTGATTTCCGTGCTAGTTGATGAAAGGTTTCGTTACGTTTTATATTACTTTTACTTTATTGATTGCATTAGGAGGGACTAGTGGTTAATAAATTAATGGAAATTGTGTTGAAAAGCATTTAAATGAATTTTTAAAAGAGTTTGGTTTGCGTTATTAATACATTTTGAAGAGTTTCAGAATATTTAAGGGCATTCGTTAAGTTTAATTTTTTTTAAATTTAATTTCCTTAATGTTTAGGCCCTGATGAAGGTCATTAATGTGATCGAAATATAGGCTGACTAAATAAAAGAATGATTTTAACAGAAATTCTAATTTTGTCGTTGTTTTTTGCTAATAGCGCTATGCTGCGATAATTGATTTTCTCATGATTCTTCTTTTTTCTAATCAACCAAAATACTTTCTCTGGACAATTTATTTTGCAACTAAAATCGAATTAAATGCTCTCTAACTAAAATACAAAGTTTCAACCCCCTCCCCCACCCTCATTTGTCAGATAAGGAAGAAATTCCAACATTTCTTCGTATTTATAATGAAATTCTATTTTGGGAGCATGGGCTAAATTTATGGCTCAAACATGAAACTATGCTGCATAAAATGGGGTGAACACAACCCTTGACGCGCTACCCCCCAAAATTTCAATATAAACTGCACTAAATCATTCAATTAGTGTGTGTTTGTGCTGAAAAATAGAGCGCAAGGAGTGCAATTAGAGGGGGCTGTCGGGATTTCATCTCAACTCATGGTCCCTTTAAGGGAAGGTTGCGTTCGACACCCCCCGTTTTGTGGGAGCACTTGTAAACGTCCCTTAATGGAGTAATTTATAATATGGCGCGCATCTACCACCACCACTGCTGTGAAAATGCTTTTTCCCCAGAAATAACTTAATGATTTGAAATTAATCGTTCCTGAGAATGTTCTCCCTTTGCTCCATGCCCCGCATGCGGACCCCTCTAGTCACACACAAACCCCTTTTAGGAACGAAGGAAGAACGGCAAGAAAGAGTCGCCCAACATTCATCTAACCCCCATTTTCAGCACTTTGGCCACTCGTGCGCTACGAAACTTCTTATACTTCACTTTTCAGACATGCAAAGTACCTTTTAATTATGTTTGCAATTATGTGTGTGTGTGTGCGGCCCCCGTGCCATTTGTTAACCCTCCCACTGCCAACGAGAAATATGAAAGCACACTCCAAAAGCACGGAAAGGGTCATTAGTCATGTTCAAGTGGCGAAGACATTGAGAGAAAAGAGAGAAGGAAATCTCATGGAAGGCACTCGAGAAAATTGCCATTTCGTCTGTTCATCTTCACTTTTTTCTGCATCTCCATGTCTCTGTCACATGGAAATCAATCTATTTCTGTGAAGAAAAAAAAATGCCAAAAAGTCATACAACATTAACCCTTCTCATGCATGCCTAAAAATATGCTTTAAACCTTTTGACTTAATTTTACCTCTTATATGTTTATTCGTTTCTGTGTGAAAGCTTTTAGTGGTGTATGTTTGGAGGGGTCTTTTGAAATTTTAACAAGGAACAATGGAAACGAACCCCTAACACTTCCAACTTTATTATTCGTCGGTATAATGGGATTTAATTCTGAAGAGAACTTTACAAAAAGGAAAGCTCTTCATATTCATGAAGATTAGCTTATTTGAGTGGCAATTCAGCAGTTAAATTCGTTGCTACATTTTGGCAATGAATTTTGAAAATTGTGTCTTTGACAAAACTAAAGTGTCAACTGTCACTTTTTAAAATTGAAGATAAAATTGTAATCTTTGACATCAGATTCTTTATGCCTTCTGGAGGTTTTTTTTAAATTTTTTTTTCAAATATGAAAGACGTTGAAAATAATTCGTAAAATGACCGTATATTTCTGTACAAACGTTTGACATTTCTAACGTTTAATGTTAAATTCTACATTTGTTTCATTCTCTGACTGCATTTTTTCTAACGTCTGATGTGGATTTTGCTAACGTTTGACGATTTTTTCAAACATTTGACTTCTTTTTTTTTAATTTGACGTCTCTTTTATAACGATGACGTTTTTTTCTTACTTTTAATTGAATTTTCTATTTTTTCTATTGTTTGATGCTTTTTTTTTCTAAAGTTTGACGTTTGTTTTAACATTTAAGTTTTATTTTGACATTTTCTTTCGAGGTTTGGCGATTCTTTAAGGTTCTTTTTTTTAACGTTTGAAAATTCTATTCAAAATTTTGACGATTCTTTTTTATTTAAACAATTGTAGTTCGTTTTAATGCCTCAAGTTTCTTTTCTAACGTTCGAAGTTTGGATTATCAAATTTTTTAAAATGTAATTTTTAGCATAAAAATAATTTGGACCTTTTAGAAAAAGACCTTAACTTTCAAAACTTCTAGGAATTGTTTAGGCACCCAAATACCCTTCCTGCCTTTGATTATTTTATTAATTTTAAATTCCATAAAACCAGGCTTAAATCAAACCCTAAGCTCTCTCTTTAAACATTTAAAGTCCCCTTGGCCAGAAATTTAATTCTAATTCCTCTAATATGTCAAAAAACTATTTCATAACCTTTGGAAAAAAGCCGTCAACATGAGTGACATTAGGGAAATGTCAAATTTTGAATTTAAATGCTTCAGAGTAGGTTATATAAAGTTCGTTAGAATAAAAAACAACCCCTTCTCATGTAAAACTTAATAAATGGGATCAAATTTCTGTGAGAGTGACCCTCCTCATCCCCCTTTTGAATAGTTGCTAATCGTTGGCTCATTTAACCCCCGTTTTTCCCACTGAATCACACACCGACATAGTAGCCCACGGCGAGGGTGGATGAGGTAGTAAATGAGGCAGGAAAATGTTGTCATTTAACGACCATGGCACACCTACAAGTGACAACGGGCGCAAAAGTTCAAATTGTAATCCATTGTCTTGCCCATGACTGTAAGAGGGGTTGAGTCTCGTTCAGCGTTGGATGGGAGCAGTTGTGCACAAAATGCACCCTCCCGAATAAATGGGGTTTAATTGTGTTTCAACCCCTTATGGGTAATATGCGCGACCCATGTGGGATGACAAAGACCTGAAGAAGTGGATTGTGAGGAGATTAAGAGCTTTATTGAGCCAACAGTGGATTTCCAGAGAGAAGCCCAGAGATACAGACTAAGAGGGAAAAGGAAGTCCATTATTATTATTTTGGTCCGCCAGAAAGGCAAATTTTCTCCCGACTAAAGGCTTCTCTCTACACACATTCTCATAATTCTCCGTGAGCACCCCCGAAATCTCCATCTAAATACCTTTTTTGGCTAATCCCCCATATATATAGTCCTTCTGCTCCTAAAACATCCCACACACACACATTTTTGGATAAAATTAATTGCATGTTTTTTTGTGACAAATGCGAAAACATTTTGAATGTGTTTGTACAATTTAAAATGGGAGAAAATGCACGACCAAAATAGCAATGATGTTAATTAGCATATTTTATTGATATCTCTCCTCCATATGAAAATATTCCAAATATTATTCACAATTTCTCTCTATTTTGGTATTTTATCGCGTGAATATATAGCCATAGCCTCCAATATAGGGGAGGTAGGGGGTTGTTGTTTCAATAAATATCACACGCACGTATACATTTTCACCCTTTCACGATTGGGGGTGGTTTGCATCATGCACAGAGAAATTAGAAACCATATTGCTGAACAGTGAACAATTCACGTGAATATTTTCAACAACATTCCAATGTAGAATTATTCAATACTCTCTGCCACATTTGGATCGTTTTTTTAATTAATTCACATTTCATTTTTGCCCATTTACACACTTGTGTGGTCCAGGAGTTCCATTCACCATTGCAATAAATTTTTAAAAATTTGAATTTTTTACAAAATGGTAAAAAATCCATGTATGGGGTAATAATTTTATTAATTTTTTTTCTTTATTCTTTTTTTTCAATTTTTTTATGAACATTAAGAGGCGTTTAAATGAGTAAAAAATATTTTTTGACATGAATTGTAATAAAATAGTACCTACTGTCAGTTGTGTAGAAAAAGCTTACCCGGCTGATCTTTAGTTGGCTGATTAATTTGCTTAATCATTATTCTGTTTATATGTGGAAAGAAGCTTGTTTTTTTTTACAATTTAGCCGTTTTTCAGATTTTTTAAATTATTTTAATATTTTTGAAAATTTTCAATTTTTTTTATTATTTAATTATTGAGAATTTATTTAAAAAATATCCAATTGTTTGTCAGTCAGGTATAAATTAAATTACATCATCAATGGAGCACTGATGCATATGCCTCATGTATAAGAAATATTAATAAAATAACCGCACGATTTTACTTTTAATTTCATTTAATTTTCAGTTATCCTATTAATTCTTTTTCTTCTTAATGATAAAAAACAGGAAATAAAACATCTTAACCACCAATCACATTTTTAAAATACAGTCAGGTATTGGTTAACGTCGCATGGGATATACTCTTTCCACCCATTAATAATAATGAGTGGAAAGAGTATATCCCATGCGACGTTAATCAATACCTGACTGTAAAATATGAGAGGAAAGAATGTGATAAAAAGTAGATAAAATTCCCATTGAATTTCAAATGAAAAATATTCATCTCTAAATATTTAATTTTCACATGCCTCGTCAAAATTAAGTGGACAGCTTCCCCGAAAAAAAAAAATTCTTCAATAGCATTTTAGAATTTTCAATTTAGAAATAACACAAAATTATGTCTCAAAAGAAGCTAAAAAATGTAGATTGGGAGTGATGAGGGAACCCCTTGAGATGACTTTTTGTGGGTGTGAATGTCAAATTTGTCGCTGCAGTGTTGTTTTATTTTTTAAGGGGCCCCCATTCCATTCGAGAGCCCTCAGAAAGGGCTGCGTGAGCCACCGCAGCAGCGTGTGTCTCTCATGTCAATTTCTGATGTTCTTGACAAGCGTCACTTTTCGAGTCACTCAACTTCCGCGCGCTCACGAGAAAATCTCTCGTCACAGGGGAATTAAATGCTGCTGCAGAGCATCTAAATTTGTATGTAGCTAATGCTACGGGAAAAGGGGAGAAGGGGGCATTTGGAAGCAATTTACACCATCACTTTTTCGGGATAATTCCCTCAAAAGGTCTCCCATAAATTCAATCTGATTGCTGCGAACAAATTGCTTCGAGGGGCACTTCCGTCAGTCGTGGAGTGCATTTGAAAATAGAGTTTGAGTGGTTCATTCTGCAAGTTTCCTCGCATGGAATGGATGTTAAACAATTCGCCAGATGTCTGTGGAGAAACAATTGGTGCGCGCAATTCAAGAGGAAATCTTTGGGAAATAACCGTTGAAAGATTGTTATTATTTGAAAAAAGAAATCGATTTCAAAAGACATTTATTTCTTCAAACGTATTGGGGTAAATTAATTTATTTATTTTGTCATAATTTTTTAACCCTTCTTGGAAGATTTTGCTGGCCACCGTGGCCAATTCTATTTTAATTAATTCTATATTTATTGAGTTGACAGAAATCTTGGAAAAATATTTTCTTTTTGAGAGAAAATCAAGATATAAGTTTGAGATTAGAAATACCGGATCCTCCAAGGGTTAAAATAAGAAAATAATTTTTAAAATCGATCATTTCTTTTTAAGATATTATTCTATTTTCATGTGAAATGTGATTTTCTTAAAGAATTTTCCTGTGTCTTGGGGCAAAGTGAATCAATCGAATTTTTATGCCATATTTTGCAGGGGCGTAGCTAGAAATCTCTTTAAAGGGATGTTTAATGATTTTTTTTAAAAATGTAGAAAATGAGTTAAAAAAGAAGTTTAATCAACACTTGAGGTACATTTTAACGGCTGAAGTTTATTTTCTAACGTTTGACGAATTATTTCTAACATTTGACGTTTCTTTTCTGACAGTTGACGTTCGTATCAATGTGTAAAGTTTATTTTATAACGTTTACCGTTTTTTTGCTAGTGTTTCACGATTATTTTCTAACGTTTGACGTTTCTTTTAATTGTTATTATCAGTTCCTTTTCTATTTCCTTAAATGTAATTCTTAAAATAAAATTGTTTTTGGCCTAAACTTTCTGAGCTTTTAGAGGGTTTTAGCCACCCAAATCTCTTTCCTGGATACGTCCCAGATATCTTAAATTATTTTTAACAATATAAAATAAACTGATAATTTTTTTTAAAAGACATTTTTAAGAATCTTTAAATCATTCCTCAATGATGCCCTGATGAAAGTTTTATATTAAACGAAACGTCAATTCTGTCAAATAAAAAAAATAATAATAACGAAATTGAATTCCGTTGATTTTTTTTCAAACTCAACGGCCAGTAAGTATTCCAGGTCATTCATTTTCCTTGTTTCTTTTCCACTTTTCTTTAATTTATTTTTCAAAGCTTCACCATTTGATGAATTAATGAGCACGTTTAAGTTATTTTTTTTCTTTCAGCTTTTAGAAAATATCGCAGTCTGACGATTATCATTAATCTGCATACATTTCTTTTCTGGACAATTTATCGTGTGACGCTGTTTGCAATATATCACATTCAACTAAGCAAATTGCCACTGAGAAATGTGCAGCAAATAAGCTCATGTTTCATTCCAATATTTCAAAGTCCTTTCGTGATTTTTTCCCCACACACTTACTCACTTTTTTTTCTTCACTTCCGGAAGTTTTAATTGCCACCCTCAACTCTGAAGCTTTGAGCTTTTTTTTTTTGGTTTCAAAAACAAAAAGAATTTGAATAAATGAGCTTACCTGATGGTGCTGTGTTACATCTCGGAGGATTAATTCACCATTCTCATCCACTTCCAGGCGACTCACATCACTGGGTAGGGGTGTTGAGAAGAAGAGAACGGATGTGGCATCACTGGTACCATCTTCTGGGCTATCTTCAACCTCTTCTTCACCTTCGCTCCTCTTGACGCGCTTTGAGCTTAAGTCGAAAGTTCGAAGCCACGTTGGTGGATCATCCTGAAGATCGTCGTCCTCCTGATCACGCATTATTTGCAAAAATTCCGCCTCGAGAACACGGTCTCCGGCGAGATTCCCCGAAGTATCCCTTCGGGTACGTGGAGCTGGGGAAGACTCTGGGGCAAGGGTGGCATTGGGATGGAGTCGTTCACGCTTCGAACGAAGACTCATAATTTTTGCCCTTGCCAGCAATTCATCTTGCGTTGTGTCAAGCTCAAGGAGCTGCGAAGCATCCACACGGGCACCAACACGATCCCACACTATTCTTGCCTTGGGACGTCCCTGGGCGCGACATGGCAGCCTCAGGGTGGTCCCTTCGTGTGCTTCAGCATCCGCAGGGGCCTCAATGAACGTTGGAATTGCTGTTGAATTTTCAAAAATATATTTTTTAAATTATTTATTTTCGATTAAAGGTCATTAAAATTGTGTCCTATTTATCTCTATGCTCTTAATTGATCAGAAGAATATCCAATTTTGTCAGAAAAATGTGCCATTTGATCAGAATAATTGAAGATTGATCAGTGAAACGGATAAATGAACAGGAAAATATTAATTTGTTGTCAGTAAAAAAGGAAATTCTAAGAAAGTACATTCTTCTGACCGAAATAGAATATTCTTCTGAATTCTGAACAAATGGAAGATTTGTCTGAATAAAGGATTAATTTTCTGACCAATGGATTATCCCATTGGAATTTGGAAAGGACATTATGCACCAATATGGATGATTTTCTAGAAATACTTTGATGGGAAAAAATGGGATTTTTTTTCTTCATTTCTCTCATTATCGAATCGAATTGAATTTGTGAATTGTGCATGAAAATATGTAGAAAATTGTAGGAATGAATAAAGAAAAAAAAATTATTCTCACAAAATACTTAAAAAAAAATAATTTAAAGAGAAAAATAAAGGGAACAAAAAGACATTATGCACCAAACTGCAATTTCCTTGATATACTTATTTAAAGATTAATTTTAGATAAATATAAACTTACAGATAAATTAATTTCAAAAATTCCCCCTTGTAGATTAATTAAAGAGAATGAAACGAAGGAATTTATGAATTTTTATCTCTGAATTGCAGAATTTTTCTTTTATTGCAAACTTTCTTTTAATGAGAAATGAAAATTTTTTTCTGTGTGAATAAATAAACCACAATTTCCCCTATATCTGACTAAACTGACTACCCAATATAACCTCCAAGGGGGTCGATATAAAGTGCAAAAGTCATGAATAAAATTAATCTCAAAAAAATATTGCAAACTAATGCATGAAAAACTTGCCAATCCAGCTAAAAAGTTCTTCTTCATCGTTAATACAGAGACATAAGTCTCTGGGAAAAGTTTCTCCATTGAGATTGTTAATATTTTAGTTTTTTACTTTCAAACATTTAGGGATTTTCTTTAGCTCGCTGGAGAAAAGCACGGTGGGGGGGGGGGGTGGTGTACGATTGATGACAGTTGAGAGTTTGTAGAAGTCTAAAGTCATTTGTTAAATTGAAAATAATACGCACAATCTCCCAGAAAGGTTACACACATTATTGATGGCTGACTATGTGGCTGATTCACTGAATTAAAATTCAATATTTCATGAAATTTTCAAATTTTCCGGATTGAATTGAAAATTAGGGAGTACTAAACTATATTGTGTTTATGTAAGTTTTTGCTGTAATTCTTTTAAGCTTTTATCAAAAACTGAGCTTGAAAAAAAAAATTTGTAATTAATCAATTAATTAATTTTTAATTTAGTACTATTTTAGTACTACATTTAATAGTGCATTTCTGTTGTTCTACATGGAAAACAAAGTGATCTAGCTGAACCACTGTGCAACGAGTAGTGCTAAAGAATTAGTATGGAACTTGTACTAAAAAATGTTCTAAAATGTCATAATTTTGTAGTATTTTTCAATTAATTATTGCTTCATCTAAATATTTAACCAAATCTTTAAAATATTTTAGATTTATTTTATTTTAGTACCTAATGCTTAATAAAAACCAATTAATAAGTAAAACTTTTGTTAGTTTTTCAATTAAAAATTTACTTCTTTGAAGATTGTCATTTTTCTGGATTTTCAGGGATTTAGAATAAATTCTTTTCATTGATTTTTATCACCCCAGTATCAAATTAAATTTACCCAAAAACTCATTCGATGAAATATTGAAAAAAACTTTGAAATTTAACTTTCTTTGTGAAAATTTCAAGAAAATTCACCCATATTGGCAAAGTCAATAAAGGGAGGGAAGAAGAAATAAATTTTTACGACATCTTCCCGGTGTTACAACAACTAAAAGTATCACGCACCATAAACGTAAAGTTTTACGGCCACCGAGACATTTCCACCCTCGTTGTGTCCCTTGCAGATGTATCGGCCCTGATCCTCCGGGCGAGCATCTTCAATTCTTAGTGTATTGTCAAGGAGGATGCGGGATCTTGTCTCCGGGAGATTCCCATTCTCCCGATGCCACGAAACTGTTGGCTTTGGGTCACCAGTCAACTGTTAGGAAAAAAAAGTCGTTAAATTATTTCTTTTTTTGTGACTTTTTTTTGGGGGTTTTGTTATTGAGATTCTCACCTCACATGGTAAATCTAAACCTTCACCCTCGACAACTTCCGTATCTTGGGGCCCCCGGACAACTGTCGGGGGCGCCAAGACACTCAAAATAGCCGGTGGGGAGGATTTACTACCAGCCATACTTTGAGCTGTGCACTCGTACTTTCCAGCATCAGAACTGTATACTTCTGATATCATGAGGCTCCCTGACTCAACCATTGAGAGTCTGAAAATAAAAGGAAATTATTAAATGTAAAATTAAATTTATTTTCAAGAATTTAATATTAAATAGATTCTAATTAATGTCATTGGTAGCATGTTTTAATTGACATGTGAGTGCAGGGAATATTTAGCTTTTATTTCAACTTATTCATAACATCAAAAAGTCCCGTCTCGAAAACGGCTTGACCGATTTTGATCAACCCGGGCTCAAACGAAAGATCTCAACAAGCCCTACAACTCTTTAGAACATCAGAAGTTCCAAAAGTGACCACTAGAGGGCCTAAAACCAAAAACAGAATTTTCGATTACTTTTCGATGAATATCTCGGAAACTGCACCATGCATTTTCTTCAAATTTTAATATGTTCAAGCTGACTATATTATCTAGTTCCATGCCAAAAATGAAGAAAATCTATGTCGCCGTTCTCGAGATATAGCCTTCCAAAGTTGGCATGTCATATCTCAGGTTCTACAAGTCCGATTTTAATCAACTCAAGCGCAAATGAAAGGTTTCGTGAAGCCCTACAAATGTCTAGAACATTGCAATTTCGAGAAATGACCGCAAGAGGCGCTAAAGTCAATATTTTGTATATCCAAAATTTTTAAGTCTAAATATCTCAAAAACTGTACTATGCATTTCGTTAAAATTTCAGTATGTTATAGCTGAGGTCAAGACCTTTCCAACAACAGGTTATTTAAGAAAATCTATGGAGCCGTTCAGGAGATATAAGGGTTTTAATTTTTTATTTAATAAATTCGCAAATTCTTAGGCGCCCCGCGAAGCGGGGCGCCTTATATATAAGGTATATGAATATAAATGCAGAGTAAAATATAACGGTAAAATATAATTATATATAGTTGCATGTTTAATTAGTACGCTAACTATTTGGCGCCCCGCGAAGCGGGGCGCCTTATATATAAGGTATATAAATATAAATGTAAATGCAAAGTAAAATATAACGGTAAAATATAAATATATATAGATACATGGTACAGATTAAGGAGAAAAGGGAATGTACATGGTAAGTTTCACTTACGGGCTGTGATTCTTCCTTCAGAGGCCAAGTTAAATACATGTAAATGCAAAGTCTAATAGATAGCTGCAGAGTATGGATTAATCAGAATCGGGAATGTACTGGTAAGTTTCACTTACGGGCTGTGATTCTTCCTTCAGAGGTCAGTCTAAGTGTGATATTTGATATAAGTTTGGTGGTGCAAACTCTGGGGAAGGATGACTCGCGCCACGAATCACAGCCAATGCGCGAGTTAGCCTTCCCCCAGAGTTTGCACCACCAAACTTATATCAAATATCACACTTAGACTGACCTCTGAAGGAAGAATCACAGCCCGTAAGTGAAACTTACCAGTACATTCCCGATTCTGATTAATCCATACTCTGCAGCTATCTATTAGACTTTGCATTTACATGTATTTAACTTGGCCTCTGAAGGAAGAATCACAGCCCGTAAGTGAATTTCTTTTCTTACAATTCATCTTATAAGATTTTGACATTTTATTTCTTTCTTTAATCATTTGTTTTCAAAGAAAATTACTTTTCCAGGGCTTTTTAATGATCTTTTAGAACAATTTATAAATGTAAAATTCTTACAAAAACTTTTACGTTGTAAGAAAAGAAAATATTTTTATCAGAATCAACCCCTTATTCATAACACCAAAAAATGTTAAAAGATGCTGGTGTGCTGCTTGGGGTAATTTTGAAGATTTTTTCTTCTACAAATCAGGTACTTACGCAAAGGAAGAAATAAAAAAAACCTACATATATGTAGTAATTTATATGCTAATATAATTCTTAAATAAAGCTTAAAATTTTTTTTTCAGCGTGAAATTCTTATGAAAATAATTTCTTAAATATCGTGCTGCTTGGGTATAATACCCCAAACAAGAACTCATGACTATTAAAATTGATTTTAACTGTCTCTTAATTTTTTAAATTTTTTTTGCAATGAAAAAATTTTTTAAATAATTTAACATAGAAAAATAACAATTATAATAAAAGAAAATCGAAAAATATAACAAATTATTAAAATTTTTACCAATATTTTATCTAAATTAGTAATTTCAGTTAGAATGTGTTTGAAAAAGATTCTAAATTTGATTTTACTTCCCATTTACACAGCATAATTGTTTATTTGAAACTTTTTCGCAGTTAATGACTAAAAGAAAAATCTCCAATTTAAAGAGTAAAGAAATCAAAAAAGCATAAAAACCTCTAAAAACTTTCATTTGAACGTTAGTTGAAATTCTCCACTTACAATCTGTTCTTGACTTTGATTTTTGAAGGTGGCAAAATCTTCTTTTATTTCAAACTTCTTTCAAACCCACCCCCGCGTATGGGAAAAATTCAACGTGGGTGGTGATGGTGAGCGTGTTAATGCGAAGAAGTGAATTACAGTGAGTGCTGAAAGTGCAATTAATCGATTTTCGAATCATCACCACTCCACCCCGGAGGTGTAATCAGACACACAGAGAGAACTTGAATTACAATTCCTTCGCGCTCGGCAGTGTGTTGGGCAAAAGGCAGCACCACCCCCATTCTGCTGCCAGGAAGCGCCAGGGCTACAATTACGGTGGGTTGAAAAAACTTCCGCTTCGCAACTCCCAACCCTGGCGCAATGGATCGAATAAAACCACCACAATCTTGACTTTTTTTCCCCACCCGTCCTCCCTCACGGGCAGCTCACAATTTCACGGCGCGGGAACAATGGGGAGTCGAGTCTCTGGCAGTATACCATCATAAATTGCAGTTGAGCACTGCAATGAGTCCGGGAAAGTGGTGGGAGGAGGCTACGCGCATCTACACCGTGATTGTCTCAATTATTGTAAAATGCAGACTTCGTGTCTTTTGCAGCATTTTCCCAGGCATATCAACACCAGCAATTTCCCCGCGTGATTCTGTTTGGACATCATAGTGAAGGAAAAAAAAGAAAATTTTGGGAAAAGCAGGTGAATGATTATGAATTTTTCACGATATAGACGTGCTAGTTGGGAGTGGGGGTGAAAAAACACCCCCCCCCATCCCATCAAAGCGCGAAGGATGTTCCTTCAGGAGCAAATTAACTTTTCGGGAGGAAGTTTGGGGAGGGCGGAAGTGTGTGTGTGTGTACGCCATATGTAGCCATTCACACAATTTTAATCAAATTAACCAACATTTCGCTGAGGCACCCCCTCCAGAAAAAAAGGGGCGCCGTCGAGAGGCTCCACCGGAGAAGATAAATGATGGTTCAGTACGCAATTTGGCAGGTTAATGAACTTTAAATTGGAAAATTCAGTACAAAGCTATAATGAAAAAGGGCAGAATGGAAATAAAAAGTTTTTCTTGGCTGAAAAGCGTTATGTGAGATACTAAAAACTTAAGGATAACAGAAACGTAGTCAGAAATTTATTTAAGGAGTCGTTTTTAGATTAAAAAATAAATTTTATCAAAATCGGTTGAGAACATTTCTTTTTGAACGTTTCGTGCTATTCACGAATCTCATGAAAAAAAAATGATCATGACATTTTTTTTTTTAAAAAATCAAAACATTCTTTACCTGACCAATTTTTACGGGATATTTTTCTGGATTTTCACTACATAAATCACTTCCTGCAGGCTTTTTGACTTTTTTACAAGTCATCTACATAAGAAAGGTCTGCCTGAGGTCTGGGAAACACCTCTTGATTGGTGAAATCTCACCTGAACGCGGAAAATTGGTCCGGGAATGAATGTGTTGCTGTCGAAACTTCACTGTTTTCACTTATATGACCGATAAATCCCACGATTTTCCACTTTTCACCTTTTTACGGGCACTTAGAACACTTCTACAAATCGAAACGAAAGATAGGGAAATACATAAGTGAGACTGAGAGGGAATGAAAAAAAAAGTGTCAGGAAAAAATGTCATGATAATTTTTTTTAAAGGAGATTCGTGAATAGCACCATTTTTTATTTATTTTTATATTCAACGTGTATTTTTCAAAGATTAATAAAAATTAGATTAATAAAAATGAAAGATGTTCAATTTTTGATCAACCTGATTGACTCAATCATGTTTGAGTGTTTATTGAATCAATAAAAACATTTAATGGGATACTGTTGGATTTTCCTTCCTTACTTTTTTGGATAGTTTTTTCATCATCCGTTAACCTTTTTTACAAACTGAATGGAAAAATTCCTAATGCTGGGCTTAGTCGTTCAAATATTGCAGAAATGTCAATGAAAGAAAAAATCCTGAAAATGATGAAATATTTCCTTCTTTGTACGAAGGAAAAACCCTTCCCGTGATTCTGCAATTTCCTCAAGAGACCAATTTCCGTCCTTGATCCCTTTTCCTGGCGCACCAAAATATGTATTTTGCAGTCCGAAAAATGTTCTTATATTATATCGGTTAATAATGAAAACCACCCCCCCCCCCCGACATTGCCTCAATCTTGTCCTCAATGGATGGATGACTCGTTAAGTTTTGAATTAGAAAAAAAAACGGAAAATGGAGGATTCACGTCATCTGTGGATTGTCCACAAAGGGAGTAAATAGGAGAATAATGTTGCGGATGGATGACAAATTGCTCCTCGCAGTGGCAGGCGTGTGAAATGAAACACCCTGTGAGACATTTTTCTTCCACAAATTGAAGGTTTTCGCATGAAAGCGCGTGTTTGATGGGAACCGTTGGGATTTCCCATGGAGGAGTGTTGTAAATGCGGGGATGCACACACGCACTTCCCGCACTCATTCCAAAATCACGTGGATATATTAATTAAATTGTGCAGCTGTGCAGACTCACTGGCACACACTGTGTGTGTGTGTGCAATTAAAAGTGATTAAGCATAATTAGTGGGGTGAAGGGGGCGGGCGATGTGTGTAAACCCCTCGTCGGAATAAATCACATAATTGCTCAACATTGTTACAACATGCCACAAACGCTCCACAACTGCTGATAAGCAAAGTCTTTTGCACATTTTGCATTCAGTTTTCATCTCTATATACATATATAGCCAACCATCCCCAAACATGGGGGGGCGGCACGTTTTAGCATGCAAAAACGCACTTTCCCACGAAAATTCGGGCCATGCAAAAAGGCCATTCGTGCAAAATCAATAAATTGCATCACATATAGGGCAAACATGGCATATATACAGACACATAACGTACATTATCCCACCCCCTCCCTTTACCCCTGTTTAAAATTGGTCACCCACTTTGCAGTAAATCATGCCATCGGGTGTGGATTCAAATGAGAAATATTGCACTTAGCACTGCATAAAAGTCAAAGAGAAAATCCACACTCCGCGTCCACTCTGGGGAGGAATTTCTCGGCACAATTTATTGCAAATTGGTATCGACTTTTCACAATATAAAACCCCCCTCGCTCGCACATTCTCTTTGCATGTATTGAAAGGAAAATTGAAAAATATTATGCATTCAGTTTTTTTTTCTTCTTTTAAGTCAGTTAAAATATGAATTTGGAATTTACTTTTCAATGCAAAAAAATAATTGAGAAGCCTTACCGTTAAAGAAAATCAAATTGAACTGAGAAAGGAGTTTATTTAATTTGTGTTTTTAGCAAAGGTAGACATAAAAATTATTTCAAAGAGAACATAGGGTAAGAAAAGAACTAATAATAACTGACATTGTGTCGTATTCAGCTTCAGCTAAGTAATCCTTGAAATCTTTGAAATTTCAGTACAAATTTTCAAGATTTCAAACGAACTTGAAGGATTTCTTGGTCGCTGGAATGGACCCATTATTGAAGTTTTTCTCTGAAAGAACAGGGAATTTTTTTAACCCTTAAATAGCCAATACGTCTACGTGACCCAAAGAATGTAAAAGGGTTAAACGCATGGATTATTAAAAACTTTTGTCAAAAAGCATCAATGAAGCATTGGCATCAATGTTTCACAAATTTAAAGGGAAAAAAAGCATTGGTGACGTCATTCTCTACATTTTTGGAAAAATCTTTGCTGACTTTTTCAATCTAATCTCAGCTAAAAGCAGCGAGTCCCTTTGTCGATTTTTTATTCTTATTTTTGATTCTAAAAAACTCCAAATAAAACGCAAATCCCATTTCTTCAATTGTGGGGTTCTTCCTCATGTGGAGTGAGTAAACTCCTTCCTCACCACATGAATGTATTTAAACGACAATTTTAAATGCTATGAAATGTATATATATTTGCTATATACAAAATTCTCGTGGCAACCGCATAATTCTTGATTCTATCGCTGTCACTTGTGGTTGTATTTGGTAAATTTCAACTTCATGGTTAAAAGCTCTCCTCTCTCTCAGTGAACTGGGTATGGCAAGATATACGAGTTATGTGCGACAAGTATCATGAAATTAATTAAGTATATTACATAAAACATATATTTCCAATTAGCAGTTTGTGACATACTCTCACATAGCTCTCTAGTGGAAAATTAATTTTCCAATCTGCTCCTCACCCCTTCGGCTAAGCTCTGCAGTGTAGTGTTGTGTGGCCCCCCAAAATGTCACAACCATCAAAAGTTATTTCATTAAAAATTAATCCAGCGATAACCTCGTGAATTGTAAAACTTTCAACTAAAAGTCTCTTGCATAAAATGTGTTATGTATTTGTTGTTTAGTCAATTTACTATATACACAATAATGCAGTATAGATATTGTCCTGCTTTTAACCCCTGGGTCTGCTGCATCCCCATTGCACCATCAACAGTTTCTTTTGAGTTTCTTTAAAAAAATAATCATTTAATTCATTAAAGAAAAAAACTAATTTCTTTCAGAATTTTCTGATTGTTATTTTCAATGTTCTTTTACTGTATCCCTCCACTATCCTTTTGGGAATTTTCTTATGTAATCCTTCCCTCTCTGAAATCTTTCCAAGAAGTGCCTCTTGGGAATATTTGGTGAATTACGAAGAATTTCGTGAAAATCCCCAGCCTGAAGAAATGATTAGAATCTCCATTTCTTCCGCTGCTGCTGCATGATGGTCCCATCCAGAGCATTCCCACTCTGTGTGCGCGATAAATCTGAAGAAGCAATTCCTGCGGATTTTATCCCATGTGTGTGTCCAACATAGCTCAAGTGATTCCACAAAGAATTGGGTCACAAATGAGCTTCCAAGCAACGACAAGAGATGTGCTGAATTTACAGGATACGCGTCTCATACGATTATGTCTTACAAGCTTTTTTTCTTTTCATTTCTTTTCTAATCGAATGTAATGCGATTTGAGGAAATTGTGTCAAAGATAGATAAATTGACGGGATTTTCAATGAAAAAAAAATCGATGAAAAGGACTTATAAGTGCGAGAAAAAGGAAGTTTCGAGGAAGGAGTGAAAGGATATCAAATAGGGTAAATGGGGGAGAGTTTGTACGTTTTTTTTAGTTTCTTTGTAAATTTATTGGGGAATGAGGAAAGAAGTAAAAAGACTAAGACAATGGATTATATCTTTTGATCAGAAAATTAGGATTTTAGCCAAAAAAAATTGCTTTTGATCAAGAGAATGTTTCATGTTGTTCAAGAGAATTCTAATTTTGGTCAGAAAAATTGTCCAATATCAAAAAAAAATGTTCCATTTTGTCTGTAAAATCTATCAATTCGATCAATAATAGCTTTCTCCTTTCCAAAAAAAGAACATTCTCCTGATCAAAAGCACATTTTTTGACCAAAATCCTAATTTTCAGATCAAACGATGGAATACAGATAGCCTCTATTCTTAATTTTAGAATTGTGAAGGGAATGTTAAAAAAAAAAACGTTTTTTTTTATATAATTGAAATAAATAAATATTAAAATAACTTTGATAAAAGAATTTTTAGAGGTTAATTTCTAAAAAAAATGTCTTCGACTCTATTCAAATATTTGAAATACAATCAATCCTCTCAAATTCTATTTTTTTTGTAATTCATGTTGGTTGCATATTTTGACTACATCCCCGCATTATTTTGCACACAGACGAATGGGGGAAGTGAAATGGAATAAACTACAACACAAAATGAATGGGAAGAGCCTACAGCCAATAGTCTTGTTAAAATGTAGTTTTACCACCACCGGGTCGCGCCCCCATTTGGGTCATCCCTTGGCGCGTAATTTTGTGTGACATTTTGAACCAACATCGACACAAACACAATTACCCCGCAGTTCGGGTGTGCAGTGAAATTTCTCTTATTAAATATCAATTGTTGTTTCACCGGACATGCTGGTTGCTGTAATAAAATGCACTCCTCTAGCTCTTGCCCAGCCCCACCACCACCCCTCTTGTAGAATTATGTGAGCACCCCCATCCCCTGCCCTCGTGCGCGGTCCACGCGAGAGGTGCTGAATAATGGTCAAACAGAGAACATTCATGCATAAATGCGGTGTTTAATGAATTCAAATGGATGACTCTTGCAATGCCAAATGAGTACCACCATCCGCCTCTGGATGCTGTGCTGTATTCGAGGGGGTTGGGGATGAAATTAATCTCATGGCGTGCAGTGCATGCCGAATGACTTTTCTCGTGACCAACGAGAAAAAAATATTTTTTCTATGGGAAGGAGGCGATGAAGACAATCTCCTGCAGATGCAAAGAATTAAGCAGAACTATAAGAGAAACTTCTTGATTAATTTATAAAAATTCTGTATTAAAGATCAGGATTTTTTCACTTGTTTTGAATTTAGTTTTCATAAAAAACGTTTCAGAGTTTGAAGACTCAGAAAAATCCAAAAATTTTTTAAGAACTTTTATATCAAACTTCTCGGAGAAAAGGCGAAAGCTCTAATATGTATAAAAGTCTCATTTAACCCTTTGATATCCACGTGAAACAGCAATATTGAAATTCTAGTTTTTTCCTCACATTATTATATTGATTCTCACAGAAGGCAATTTTTCATTCAGAACGTCTTCTTTGAAAAACAATTAAATTCATTGAAATTCCGGAAAAACGTTAAATGATTGCGTCACACTTTCACTCAAAGAATGTGAAAGGGTTAAAATAATTACGTTACGATTTAAAAAAGAAAACTTCCGTTTAAATGATTAATCTTCGCCAATGTGAGGAAAGTCTTTTACAAAAGGCACAGGAATGAACTATTTAAGACAATTCCGTTTTGCTCTATAACAAATGATGGCTTCCGTACGTTCTACCTTCTAACCAACCCTTTGTGAACCCCCACCCTCATCAGCCCCCATACGAAATTGTTGCCTTTGCTGTGACAATTCTTCTTGTTGTGCACGCATTTCGCATTCAAAATGTTTGTGCCCCCGGAGGAGCGTGATAGAACGCAATTCTCACCGCGTGAGGGAGGCATACTGGAGCCCATACGGGCTACCTCCGCAGTTGCGTATGGGGGTTGATGCCACCACCTCCGTGGTTGGACAGAATGAATGGTATCATGTCACGTCAGAGCTGTTTGATTGATGAGACGACCGTTTTTCAACGGATAAACTGACGCGCGCTATTTTCTCGCCTCATATAAAATCGCATGCGATAAAATCGGCGAAAAAAAAGCGATCAGGCCCTTCCGGCCCATCCCCGCATATTGTCAAATGTATATATTGGATGGTGCTGACGATGGTAAATATCCACCATCCTACCCCTTTTTGGCTTTTCCCAATTTTCGAGGAGAAGCCTTTCTTTCCATTTTCTTCCTCTCGCTCTCTCCCTTCTCCGGGAGTTGAGGTTGAGAATCCCGAATGAGGTGTCAATCGAGTGGGAAATAATTAATTTACGTTGTTGCATAATTCATGGGAATAGCCCATTGGTTTCCGTATCTAGGATTCCTGGACTGTGGCCAAGATGTTCATTTTATTTCAGCAAAAGAGCTTTTTTCCCTTCCTCTCCTGCAGAAAAGCAGATTGGCTCATTGTTTTGTTGTTCCAGGAAAAAAAGTGGAAGTTGGAGGATTTGGTCATCAAAACGATAAATCTTACGAATGGCGATGGGAATGCCATCAAAGTAGATACTTCGGAAGCGATAGATTTTCGTAAATTGAAAGTATTTGGGGTACTTAAGCCAGCATCCATTCTTCCAATATGCGATTTATGTTGCGAAGAAAATGCTTGAAAAGCTAAATTTTGGATTTTCCACTTTGTCGGTGTTTTGTAGGCATTTTTTCTGCAAAATGTAGGCGTTTTATCAACGCTATTGATGTTATTTTATGTTTTCAAGCGTTTAATTATTCCTCTTTCTAGACTTTTCTTAGCTTTTTTCTAGGTATTTTTTGAACTTTTTTTTTTTAAAGTTCTGTACATAAATGGACGATTTGTTTAGTTTGTAAGCGTTTTTCTGCAATTTGTAGGCGTTTTATCAACGATACGTAGGCAATTTATCAGCGTTTTTACAGGCATTTAATTTTTATGTTTTTATGCATTTTAACAAGTTTAATTATACGTTTTTTGAAGTTTTGTGAATTATTTATTAGATTCTTTACATAAAAATCGGCAATTTTTAGGCATTTCAATGGCTTTTTATTTGCCTTTTTAGAGCATTTAATTCTTCTTCTTAAATGTATTTTAACAAACTTAATTATGATTTTTTTACCATCTGCATTCTTTAATAGGGTACTTTCCAAAAAAAAAAATCGGCGTTCTGTATACATTTTATCAACGGTTTTCTAGACGTTTTATCAGCGTTCTGTATGCGCCCTCTCTACATTTTATCTTCATTTAAACAACAAATAAAAAAAATTAATTTTTAGCAATGTTTCTTTCAGTTTATTTAATCGATTTTTAATGATTTTTTAAACCAAATAGAAAACAAATTCTCTTGTAAATCAACATAAAAAAACAAAAAAAAAACTCATTCTTTTTAATGTAAAAAAAAACATTGAAAGTACCAATGCTTTTATTTGTGGAAAACCAAACATCCGGAAAGTCGTTTTAATAAATGAAGACCACACTAATTAAAATACAACCAATTTGGCAGTAATGTGGACAACAATTCAAGCAATTAACCAGAGTGTGGAAAAATTGTTTGGGCTCCACACCCTCCTCAATGGTGTGGGGGTAATAGTCGAGAGAGAATCCGGACTAATTCACCAACCCCGCCCCCACCCATTTGCCCTCTGCCCGACCAAAACAGAGTTTCCATGCAAATGCAGAAAATGGCAGTGGATCCCCTATTTTCTGTGCCAACCGCGTGAAAATTAGATTGGATCCTATCCAAAATGTGCACAAATTGGTGAAATTGTGCGCATCGGGGGGTTGGCCAGTGGGCGATGGTGGGTGATGGGGTGGTTGCCAAAAAACCACCCCGGAGTCATCGGTTGGGTGCTTCCAAAGAGCGATTGTGTGTCGTGTTGATAAATGCAGCTCACGTTTGATAAACGATATAAACTCTTATCGTTGGGGAGCGATTCCATTGCCAAAAAAAAAAAACTTCCCCGCATCCCTCAACCCCCAATTTTTTGGCCTCACTGTTTGGGGGATTTTGGTGTGGGAGATGGTGGTAACGATAAAATTTCGTTGGTGTCAATTTTTCATTTCTCAACCAACCATATCGATATGTCGCCAACTCCCTTCGTTTTTTTTTTTTGCCTCTACAGAAGTGGAATAGCGTGCTCATGTGCTGTGTGGGGCGCATGGGGGAAAGGGTAGGGGTGGCGGTGGGTGAAAATATCGAATTGAGATGTTGGAGAGGCCTAGTTGGTGTGAATTTATTTTAGCTGTGTTTCTTTCAGACACAGCTTTTGTGTACCGAGCAAAATCGAAAGTCGTCAGATCGGGCTCAAACTTGGGATGAGCACGAATTAGGGTCCCCACATTCCAAAAAACGTATGCGCCAAAAATAAGTTTTTTCCGGCCAGCCGTCCGGCCGTCCGTCCGGCCGTCCGTCCGGCCGTCCGGATTCCAAACTTAAATTGCAAGAGAACGGTGATAGATAGAGACTTGCGGTAAACGGCAAAGTTTAAATATCGACCTGAAGAAATCCGATTATGAGGTCAAATCCACCCCCCCACCCCCCCGTCCGCCATTTTGAATAACCTCAAAATTTTGTTTTCGCTATATCTCAGCCCCTGTATTAGCTAAAAATCTGAAATTTTGATATGTTGCAGGGGCCATCAAGAGCTTTCCAACGATACCTCATTTTCGAAAATCGGTCAAGCCGTTTAGTCAATATGGCCGCCACAATTTTTCATCGAAAATCGACCATAACTCGAAAACGGCTTGACCGATTTTGATCAACTCGGGCTCAAATGAAAGATCTCAACAAACCCTACAACTCTCTAGAACATCCGAAGTTTCAAAAGTGACCGCTAGAGGGCCAAAAATCAAAAACAAAATTTTCGATGAGTTTTCGATGAATATCTCGAAAACGACGACATAAATTTTTTTCATTTTTTGATATGTTGTAGCTGACCATATTATCTAGCTTCATGCCAAAAATGAAGAAAATCTATGGATCCGTTCTCGAGATATAGCCTTCCAAAGTTGGCATGTCATATCTCGGGTTCTACAAGTCCGATCTTGATCAACTCAAGCGCAAATGAAAGGTTTCGTGAAGCCCTACAAATGTCTATAACATTGCAATTTCGAGAAATGACCGCAAGAGGCGCTAAAGTCAAAAACAAAGTTTTCGAAAATTTCGAACTCGAATTTTTCGAAAATGGCGACATAAATTTTTTTCATTTTTCGATATGTTATAGCTGACTTCAAGACCTTTCAAACAAAAAAAATTTATGAAAATCTATGGATCCGTTCTCGAGATATGGCCTTCCAAACATTTCTTAGGGTATGACTTTTCAACTTTTCCCGACTTTGCGCGTATTTAAATTAATTCGCGTTTTAGTTTGCTCTCCCAAAATTGGTACACTGAAAGAAACACAGCTCCCGTAAGCTTGGTCAGCTTACCAGTACATTTTTTTATACATTTCGTCATATTGACAAGAAAGTGCTGAAGGTGGCAAAAAAGAACCACCAGGGTGGTTAATTTTAGCACAAACGTTTGGCAAAAAATACCCCAAAAGTGCTTGGAGCGTACCTTCATTTGGAATTAGCATTTCAAAGGAGCTTTTGTTGTGAAATGTGGTGAATGCAAAAAAAAGTGTAGACTAGAAGCAGATTTTTCCAACAAAAATCATCCATTCATTAGTGTGGAAGTGGATGAAAAATTAAGTTGAGAAATTGAAAAAGGTTTGACGGTTTGTTACCCCCGTACGACTCTTTTGTGACTTTTGATTTTATTTTAATTGTTTCATTCGTTTCATTTATTGAAAAATAAATTATTTAATATTTTTCTTTGAACATTGAGGACTTTAAAGAAATTAAATCTGTTTTAAAGTGAGACGATTTAACTATTTGATTGAATAAAACCGTCATAATTTGCTGATTGGGTCTAATTTTCCCAAGTAGCACAATAGGACTTTTTAATAAATTTAAGAAAAATACATAATTAATATATCAAAGGGCGTTGTTAGGGGGTATATTTGGGACAGAATGCATTAGAATGAATGAATCACGTCCCAATCCTAGAATGAATAAACTTCTTTAATTAGAAAAATTTTCAATGAATCCTCCTTTTCTCATAGAAATTAATCAAAGCACAAAAAAGAAAATTCAGAAGTAAATAATCTCCTAAATTAGTTCTCTTAATTTGTTGAAAACATTCCCACCCCCTTCAGACGACTTTTATTGATTTCTTTTGGGGGTGTGATAAAAGTAACTTCTTTTGTTAACCAGACAACGATACAATCACCCAATTCACCTGAATCAAATGTGCTTTAATTAAAACATTTTCTCAGAGGTAATATAGCGCGATAAAAGACGATCTTCTCATCCTCTTTGGCGTCTTATAATGGATGGTGTGTGTGGGTGCTTCATTGGAAAGGCAGCAGCAGACACAATAAAAGAAGAATTCATTTTGTTGGAAGAAAAATCACACAGGATGGATCAATTGAATGACGAAGGGGTAATTTGCATAAAATTCAAATTTCTCACGAGCACCCAAACATTTGTACATTCACAATCAATTCTAGGCTCCATCGCGTGGTGTGTGTGTGTGTGGATGCACACCGATCGATTTTTGGGGGGTAAATTATTCATCGTAAAGCACTCACATCAATTAATTTAAATGCTCCTCAATGACATTTTAATGAAATTCCAGGAGGTTCGATTGAGCGTGACTGAGTGGGTTTGGTTTGTTCTTCTTTTGCTTACCTTTTGCCGCTAATCTCCAACAATTTGCCGTCTTTGTACCACAAAACCGATGGCTCTGGAATTCCACGGGGTGGCGTGCAGTTGAGTACCACGGGACCCCCAGCTAGGGCCACTGTATTCTTCGGTACAGCCCTAAATTCGTCTCTGAGCACTGCAAAAAAAAGAGAAGATAAAATACAACGAATGGATTAGTGATAAATTGACACAATAATCTGTAAATCACTGCTGCTTTCGTGAAAACGAATGAAAACAGAGTTGATTTATGGTGGTGTGGGGGTGAAAATATAGATTAAAGATTTTTTTAAAATTTATTTAAAATGTTTTTGGGGAGATTTAGTTTTGGCTAGAATTTCAAGAAGAGAATGCTTTTCAATCAATTCTGACTGAATAATTGCTCAATTTTAATCCCATTTTCGCACAATTTTCAATCAATCTTTTCTTTATTACTGATTTGTGCCGTCAGCATTGATTTTCCATGATTTAATTAATTATAGTCTTTTTTAGGCAGAATTTAAGTTTCTTAAGATCAAGCTTAAAGGTTTCTAACGTTAGGTCAGGCTGAATTGAAATGAAAAGCGTTTTTTTAAGAGATTTTTATTACGAATTTTGATCTGCAAAGACAAGTAGATGTTTTGATCATCTTTAACGAAAATCGTAAAAATCTTTCCAAAAATACCTCGATTAAGCCTAACCTCAGTTAAATACCTCGATTAAACTTAAATTTGGTATAAAAACTAGATTAAACCTTAGAAAAACTTATAATTGGCTTAAAAACTTAGTTCCGGTTTAAGAAAACTTAAGCCTGATTTAATAGTGAACTTCAGCAATTTTCAAGTAATCAGATGTTCAATAATTTACATCTAATGCTGTCCCTAATTGACTAAATATTCATCTCAATACTAGATCAATTTTTGGCAAAATTCATTTACAGAATTAATTTTAAAAAGTAATTCCCGAATTAATCTTTAATCTTTCATCTAGAATTTTTTTTCTTTTCAACTCTTGCAATCATTTATTCTGCATTTTGGCCCAGCCCACAGTACTGGGGGTAAATGGCGAAATTCCCATGCGGTGTTTTTGTCCAGACGATGCACCAACAAACCCCATCCCCTCAGGAATAAAGGGAGGTGGGGTGGCAAGAGTGGTCCCACCAGTGGTAGGGAAAGAGAGTGAATTGGGTTCACAATCAATTTTAAATTCCCACACACCAACAGTTCACATTGACGGGGGGATGTGTTGGGCGGGGGGCGGGGGGTATAAACAGGGTGCTTCAGGGTAGATTGGAATGGTTCATATACACAAGTGAAAATGAATTGAATCCAAAAGTTGTGTGCAGTGAGGATGGACGGTACAGTCTGTCAGGGTTTCATTTTCGATGCCAGACATTTAATGGACATCATTGAAATTTCTATTTCAATGGGAAACCTCTAAACAATTCTACCACCCACACAAAACAACGATATCACATTCATACAAATTCTAACGTTGGGAATAAATTGGGTTAGGGGTAGTTCTGCCATCCAAAATGGTCTTCTTGCCCAGTTTTTTTTACACTTAAATTGGGGTTTCAGAGTGCGCGACACTAAAATCTCCTCACGGGGTGGTCTATTTTTTTCTACGAAGCGAAAGCATTCTATTAAAAGAATCAAGTTAAAAATTAATAAGAATAATAAGAAAAATTATTCTTCTCCTATAAAAAAAAGAATTTTTGATTTTTTTAAAAATAATTTTGTCAATATTTCCCTTAAATATATTTAATTTAATTTCCTTTATTTCCTCGTTGTATAATTATAAAAAATAAAAAAGAACCCTCTTTTATACACAAAAAACGCATTAAAAATCCTAAAGAGAGGGAAACGAGAATCATTTTTTTTTGCTGAGTTGTCATTCAATTCATTTTTATGATATGAAAATTGCTGTGAATATTAAAAAATATATAAATTACTCCATAGGCGATGCAATTAATTTAAAATTTGCTGATTTTCATATTTTTGTGAATAATTAAAAATTTGGCGTACTTGCGCTTTGTTTTATTTTATATTTTTGGGTGTTTTAATTAACATAAAACAAGATAATTTTGATTATTTTTTAATTTTTCAATTGCTTTTTGATTTGTATTTTTATAATTTGTTTTTTTTCGTTTGCCTAATTAAAAATGCTGTCATTTATTTATGTCATGGTAAATATTTTAAATTTAATTTGGTAGTCATTTAGGAAGATGTTTGAGGGTGTCTACTAAACACTCAAAAAGTTTTTCTTTAGAATTTTATGCAAAGAAAATTATTTTTAAATTGAAAAGCAAACATAAAACGTTAGAAAGGTAACGTCAAATATTTAAAAAAAATGTCTGGAAATGTGTTACAGTGAATAAAATATTAGAAGAAATATCAGATAAACGTCAAATGTTTCACAAGAATCGTTAAATGTTAGAATGAATGTCAAACATTTTATAAAAGAACCGTCAAATGCTCAATTTAGAGAACTTTTTAACGTCATGAACGATTAAGTATACCTACAAAAAATATCAAAAAAAATCCTAAATATAAGATAAGATTTTTTTACCATTTAACGTTAATACTTGCGTTTTTGATAAACGTTCAATACTTTTTTTTCTAACGTTTGATTTCTTAAAATGTTAAAATTTTGATAAATAAAACTTTTGACATTTTCTTTCAAAATATGTTAAATTTATTTTTATCAAACTCTTAACTTTTTAAATTTATAAAATACTAGGAAAAATGTCAAACGCTAATGTCAAACGCTCCAAATGTCTTTTGTTTAACGTCAAATGTTTAAAACAGATTAAACGTAACAAAATAAAAGTCAACGCCAGAAGAAACATCAAACGTTTGATTTAATGTCAAACATTTAAAAGGAAAGTTAAAAGTTTAACGGTTTAAGCAAACGACGAACTAAAAATCGTCTCTTGTCGCTACTTTTGTCATATCTTCCTTAAAACTCCATATAAAAAAAAACATTTTATACAACAGAGGTAGCGGCAATTGACGAAATGTCTTTGAGTAAATGTCAATCGTTAGAAAAAAGCGTCAATCATTAAAACTAAATAACTACTAATTTGAATGCAAATGCCATTAATTATTCGTTAAGCTTTCTAACTCCGTCCTTGGTCTCTATGAAAGCAACATTGAATGATAAAAATTATTATTTTATTTCTTTTCTTACGGAAAGTACTTTTCAGCTAAAATATCTAATTTTTTGGTAAAAAAAATAACGCCATCTGTTGTAGAAATTATTTGCGAGGGAAAATTTAAATTGTTAAAGCTGAATTTGCAATTTAGAACAAAGTGAAACATTTGCTGCCCTCAGCTGAATATAATCTCTAGGAGAACCCTTGTGATGAATTTGCAAAAGGAAGCTTTCTTATGACTCGGAAAGCCCAAAAAGGATGAGAAAGGGGGAAACCCATAGAGTGTGGCCACCCCCTTCCTGACCACAGGGTCGTAAGGTCGGAAGGTATGTATGGGGAGTTTTCGACCTCCTGCTGACTCGTCTCCTCCGCACAATATGTTGCCGATGTTGCCAAAAATGGAACGTCTGTTGCCACATAGTATGAGAAAATGAAGAACAAGAGCAATATAGTGGAGGCAATCAATTAATTCTCTCCACGATATCGTCCATTACGGATGGCATACAATGGGATAATAAGTGGTCTGGCATTAATGTCTGGCTAATCTCACGCCAAAGCCTCCGCCGAAGAATAAAATTCTCACTGAGTCTGTGGGCTGATTTACCCATCAACTTTGTCCAGAGCACAGACAGAGAATTTCTTTTAGTTTGTTGCGGTGCACACCGAGACTCCCCCCGCCCCACTTCATACCTTTGGAAAATAAATCATCAATCTCCGGGACTTGGGTGTTTTTCGTCCTTTTCGCCTCAAACAGGAGCATTAATTTTTCAAACTATATGCGACTGTACAGCAAGGAATTTTTTGTCCTCTCTGCCTGCCTCCCGGTGGCAATTTATAAATCAAAGGATCCCCCACAATGCCATGAAGAAGAGCAGCCTTTGGGGCTGCTTCACTCCAACCTGAGGAAATGGCTTTTCTATGCTGGAAGCAACAATGCTTTTGCACTAGGATGGTCTCTATTGAATTGTAATTTAAAAAAAGAATAAAAAAAATTCCAACTTCAACTCAATTTATTCCTCTTTCACTTCCTTCACCCACTACCACACAATCCAGCACAGAGTGATTGTGGTAAAAAAGAAAAGCAAAAAGATTCTCTTGAACATTCCTTGTGCATAAACAAACAAACGCGTCTCCATAAAATGTAGTTCAATGCTTAACACAAAGGGCCACATGATGATGAGTGATGGATGATGGTCCCACGCGGGGGAGAAGCATCAATTGCGCGGTGAGGGTGGAAGAGCAGCAGCGTATATGTAATTACCATAACAGAGAGGAGGAAGCCCTTCGTCATGCTGCGGCCTAATCCACAGCACTAAAGTGAAGCATTTTCCCAACAGAGCATCGAAGAAGAATTCTCTTCGTTAATTGTGTCACAGTGAGACATCGGTCTAACGTTAGTATGTATACAAAACCAGAGCAAACATCATCACAACACCAAAGCGAGGTTTAGTACAAGATTGCATAAGGGGCCACCACCATTGGCAAGTCAGGATGCCCCCTCTCTCTCTTCCTCTTTGTAAGTAAGAATAATTCATCAATATTAGCATTATAACATCGATTCCCCGAGGAAATTATGTGCGTTGTGTGAGTCATGCTGCGTGTTTATGGAAATGCTGAGTTCATTTTGGGAGCAATTGCATGATGGGATGTTAGGCCCTTCTTGCATTCTCACAAGGGGTCATGCTAAACTACTATTATGTCGTGAGAAGAGGACCAAAAAATCATTTCCAAGCTAATTAAACTAAATTAAAAAAAATTATTTAAGATATTTTATTTTAAAAATTACGATTTTATGAAGAAAACAATTAAAAGGAGTTGAAATGTGCCTGTATGGGAAAACCCTTTATTCGACAGACTTATAGGTTTACCCGAAATCTTGTAGAGAATCGAAAAATAAGTCACAGCGAAAAGAAATTAATAGGAAATCACCAAAAAATTGTTTTTTGCTTTTAGGATAATCCAGAAAATTCTTACCTATCCAAAAATGTAGGGGAGGGCGGGGCTAATAAAGTCACTTAAGGGTTTTGAAAAAGCCTAAAATAACATATTTCCCAAACACATAAAGCGAAATGTATAGCTCATTTCTTTAGGAAATTTACTGCCCTACAACTCTTTCTCAGACCATTTTGTTCTATCTAGCTAGGAAATATGATATTTCAGGCTTTTTCTAAACCCTTAAGTGACTTTATTAGCCCCGCTCTCCCCTAGACAATGACGTCATAATTGTCTTTTGTGTCCCTTGTTTCTAAATTAATTTGAAATTTCTGTCACTAAAGAAATTTCAAATTCCATAATTTTAAAAAAGCTGTTTTTTATTCTTAATTTTTTTTCAAGAATTTTATACTTAAATAAATATATTTTCTGTCAATATTTTCTAACCTTTCTAACGTAAAAGATTTTACATGACAGTTTTTAATTCTAACTTTTTTGTTAAAAAATATCTAATCTAATGTTTGATTTTATTCAAATTCTTATAAAATTTTAACGTTTTAAAGATTATTCAAATGATTTAATGATGTTTCATATTCCTTTGATGATTTTCTGTCAAAATTTTATTGACGTTTTGTAATTCATTGAATAGTTCTAACGAGGGCTGTGTGAATGTCAAAATGACGTCTGGCCCAGAGAATTATTAAAATAAAGAGAAGAACAAGGTCTAACAATCGTAATTTTTTTTTAAATATTTTTTTAAACATTTGTTACAAGATTTTATAGCATATTCTAACGTTTATTTGAATATTCGTTTGCTTAATATTTCAATCAAGATTTTCTAACGATGGAAATTTATTAAATTGTTCATTCATTTCATTATTCGCGGAATATTTTAAGTTTATTTCTCTAAAGCTTTTCTTAAACAATTTCTAACGTTATTGTATATTTCCTATTTATGAAGCATTTTGTGGGCGTTGGTGCTGCATTAAATTAAATCAGTTCTGACGTCTAATTCTGAGGCCAACACACAAAATTAATCTAATCCTAATTGCAAATTGACATAAATTTCAATCAAGTAAAGTGAAATTGGATGTAGAACAAAAGTCGAGACTTGCGATGGCAAAGATTAAGTAATAAATGATGAATTATCCAATTAAGTGATCAGCACTGCTGAGCCAATTGATTTGAATTGCTTGACCTCAAAAGGAAAAGCACGCACTTCCGAATGATTCGTTCTTTGCGCTGAAAAGATCATCATCAAACAAACTCTTTGATGCTGCTTCAGGCACTTCAAGAGGCAAAATATATTGTTTTACATCACACCACTGAATTACCGAGGGATGGGCCTTTGGAGAAATTTACCATGAAATTGATCATTAACTATTCCGTGTACTACAGCACATATTGGATGAGCGCCAGACAGTACTCAAATACTGATGATTGAGTTTGTTTGTTTGTTTGAATGTTTTTTTTAGCAAAATAAATAAATCGTGCTCATTAATCAATTTATTTTTATTGTAGTGTATTAATTTGTTTATTTCATTGTGGATTTTTTTTTTTAAATAAATTATCCACAATATTTATCTTTTCTCTCCCCTCCCATTCTCTCGCTTTCTCGCTCATTCTGTACATATATAATTTGCAATGCATTTTAATTAAACACCAAACAAATATACAAATTCGTTGCAACAAAAACTTGGATGGATGATATGCAAAAATTGATAAAGTCTGCTTGCTGCTGCTAAAAGGAAGTTCCTTCTTGCACCATCATTGTCTGTGCGGGGGAGGAGGCAAAGTCTCTTTTGGTATTGACATTCAGTTGAATACGTAATTGGACTCACACGATGACTCTCTCTCAAATAAAATGCAAAAACCCTCCAGTAAATTTCCAACAACTGTCCTCTTTTATTGATTTTTCGGATATGGAATTTGCATTATTGACGTCTTTTTGGGGAGGAGAAACAAATCATTCGAGAATGAGAAATGACGAGGAAGTTGGCTATATAATAAAATTATTCGGAAATGATGAAGAAAAAAAATTTTTTTTGGGAAGATTTCTTTAAAAGAGTAATTAATATTGATCAAGGGGTGTTTATCTGAATGAAATAATTCGTATCTTTGGAAATATTCGGATTATTCGTTAATATTCGAATGATTTGCCAAAGAAATCAAAATATTGGTTTTTAGCCTCAAAATGGCTTAGATTCAGGAGCAGAAGTCTGAAAAATATTAAATTCAAGCATTTAAAGGACTAAATTTAACCCAAGTAGTAAATTCAACCCGAAACATGTTAAATTCAAGTCTATAAAAAAGGCTAAATTTAAGGATAAAAATGTTTATTTCAGACCTAAAATGGCATATTGAAAAACAAAACCATTAAAAAATATATTTAATTCATGCCTAGAAAGGATAAAAAGCTGTGAATTCAAACCGATAAAGGACAAAAGGTAGTAAATTTAAGCCGAAAAGTAGTAAATTTACCCCAAAACCTTGTACATTCACCCAAAACGTGGGAAATTGAAACCTAAAAGTATAATTTGGTTTTCAGCCCTAAAAAGCAGAGTCTTCAGTCTCAAAAAAAATTAAAGACTGGAAAGTAGTAAATTCAAGCAGAAAAGGGTTAAATTTTTTTTATACGGTTTTGTGTTATTTGGCTTTTATCAAAGGAATTTTATGGTGAATTAGAATATACAGATCTTCGTAAATATTCTATTGATTCGCCATAATTATCAAAATATTCGTCAGATAAACACCCCTTGATATTGTTAATGTAATGTTGATATTTAAAATAAAAATTAAATAAATAAAATTGCATCAAAAAGCATCTTGAAAGTTTTATGCCATGAGCTTTGGGCTTTGAGCCGCCCGCCGCTCAATGTTGCAATACCTCCCACTTCGCTGCTGGTTTGAATATAACGAAATAAACCGAAAACTGATGTTCCTCCACCAGCCATGGGGCACGCCACTACTACCCTCCCTCTTCCGAAATGGATGGGCTCGAGGTGGATGCTGGCAAACTGCCAAATATATACAGTCTGGACTGAAATTCATTTGAACTCTCATGAGTGCCAGAGATGCATTACAACGGGTATTGGGGGGACTGGGGGGTTGTACAACAATATATATGAAGCTGAGAGAGCCAAAATGTATGTACCCCATGTAGCCAACACTCTCCCAAACCCACCGACCTTCCCATATGTACACGTCACACGTAGAGCAATCTCCACCGTAGAGCTCCATCTCATGGGATGTATGTACGACCACCCCCTGCCCAGTTTCAGGGGGCGGGGGGAGAGGTCGACAAAATGAAAATGCGGTGTAGTCGTGATGAGATAGTGCTTTTTGGAAAATCCCACGAGCCCCTTACGAAGGATCATCCCAATTTTCGAGCTCAACTTTGCCCCCGTATCGTAATTAAGATGCCACATCTCCACACACACACACAGCCACTCACACGTGCTACGGTCGCCGTGACGCTTCGTGACTCGGCATGATGGTGAAATTACTGCAGCAGAATCTTCTTGGAAGTGCCATCGCCTCAAATTGAGGTGAAATTTATTAATTTTTCTCCACTAATTTCCCATAACGTCCTTCCTACATGCTCCTCCACCTACACGCCTTCCTAATGCTCCCTGGCGTCGTCTCATGGGGATGGAGAAGGTTGCCAAATGGGAAATATAATTCTCTATGACGTCATAGTTATAAGATGTTTAATTGGGCAAGGAGAGAGCTTGAGAAAATCATTTTGATCCTTGTTTATGGAGTTGAAAAGTCCTTCTGACCATTTCTATATAACATACAGTGGATAGTAAAAGTACAAGAGATATTTTCAGAAGCAATTTGATGCTTGAAATTGCTGGGTGAAAAGAAATTTCCACATGTAATTGGTGCGCATATCTCCATAAAGTGAAGAAAATAGGATTCTCTCCGAAAGGAAGAACAGTGAATTCTTTTAAATGAATTTTATGAGAAAAATTTCTTTAAAATCCTGAAAAGGGAATTTAATAAATTTGAGAACATTTTTGAGGCAATTTTCTACAATAGTTTGAAACTAAATTTTGAGGAAAAACGCATTGCATAATGATTGAATAATTGGGCAAAAATTGTTCAATAATTGCAAAGGTATGTACACATTGAAAAATAATTTAAATTTTTTTTATTTCATTTCTTTTAAATATTTTTTATCTTCTTTGCCTTCAAATTTTTCATAAAAAACTATGTCATTTCTGTTTCATAATTTTTTCCAGATAATAATAAGATTATGTATGAGACTTGGAGCAATTATTGATCAATAATTGAATCACATGAATTCTTAATAAGGGATGGTCACGTTATTTTGGAAACTCGGGGACTTTCAAGAGCGATTTTCAAGCCAATTTTTAAACCAAAATTTTGAAATCTGCTTGCACTCTTGTTAAATGGACAAATACTGATAAGAATTCAGTATTTTTGATTTAGAAAATAAATTTTTGTGCTCAAAAAATTTATTTGAAATTCTCACATTTTGGCCATTTTGTTCCTGTAGAGTTTCCAAAATAACGTGACCATCCCTTATATGAATTTTAATTATTTCTTCTCAAAAGTTTCAGAAAAAAATAATTAAAATATCTTCATCGCAGAATTGTATCCAACGATGCATAAAATCGTCAAATTAAGAATTCCTGTAATTCAATTATTGATCAATAATTGCCCCAAATGTCTTACACAATCTTATGATTAGTAGAAAAATTTTTATGGAGCAAAAATGCTTCAATTTTTTATTAAAGATTTCGATACAAAGAAGATTCAAATCAAACTAACTCTAAATAATCAAACTTTAAATGGATCCAGGCCTAAATTGCTATCAGAAATACAAATTAAAAGAATCCTTTCATCAAATGCATTCAGCTAGGCCTCCACTTTGACTCTCATTTCCCTAAAATTTCAACCTCATAAACATATTACTTTTTAACATTATGTAGGTACCTGCACTGAAACCACCCTCATCTGCTGCTTTTTCGCGCAAAAAGGACTAACGAAATAAGAGAGCAGGTTGGAAAAAACAGAGCCCAAAATGGATTAACTAATATTGCAGAGTGGATGTTTTCTGTCACGTCAGAATCGCGCTCCATATACAAATGGAATTAATTTCATTAAGTGAGCTCTTGTGGTTAATTTTACCACCAAAAAAAATGAAAGAAAAGAAAATCCAATTATTAGGATAAAAGGATAAAAAGTTGGTAGCTGGACGAGCCAGGATTGTTTGAAATTCCGGAAAATCAATGGGGAATTGTCTCAACTGTCATACTCGGGGATCGTGTATTTTGATAAATGGTGGCAGGGGGTGAAATTGGAAAATCTGTGCTCTTTGCACTGGAAAATATCAAAATGTCTTTTGCAATGCCAAAAGGAAGTGCCACCATGAATAAATGGGACATGCCCAGTGATGCAGAGTTAATAAAATGCATGTTAAAGAATTATCTAGATAAAGATTAAAGATTTTTTTAAATTAATTTATTCATTTTTAGAAGTTCAAATGAATTGTCTAAGAATGTGAAGAAATTAGATTTTACTATATGTAGTAAATAAAATGAGTTAAGAGGATTAGAGAGCTACGTCCTAGTAGCTAGATAAAATGTCCGGAAATCCGGAAGTGGAAAATAAAATTAAACTCAATTCGAAATTTATAATAAAAAATCTTTTAAAAGATTTTCCTTCGAGTTTAGAGTCAAGAAAAGCTGTAATATAAATTCTACAAAATTTGGAATCCATAAACGTTTATTTAAAGGATCATTAAGGGCCGAAAGCTATGGAAAAAATCATTTTTTTGTAAGTTTAAGCTCAAAGTTATTGTAATTGGGAGAATTTGAATATCTTTATTAACTGATTCTATTAAATAAATGAAAGTAATCAAATCAAGAAATTTGATTTAAAATCTACAAAATAATCAACTCTGCTGTCCATGTGCGTTTGAGAAGAGACCACAAAGTGTGAGTTGGAGAAAAGTTTCCACCATGAACTTTGTTGCAAAAGAGTGGACTCTCGTGCAACTCTCAGTGGTATAAACCACAATGACTTGTCAGCCACCCACCCGAGTCATCTCTCAGCCCCTCCTCCCATCGTAGGTTTCCCTGCAATATAGTATATGTGAAACTTTCCGAAGGAAAGCTCTCGAGAAAGTTCATCCTCAAATACGATGTGCAATGCACAAATCCATCCGCACCAATTGTGGTCTCATGGGAGATTCTTTATTTTTCATCTTCCACCCAAGCTAATACTTTTCTTGCCTTCCATCTGTCACTCCCTTTTTTTGTCTCGCTCTGTTCCTTTCACCCCCTCCGGCACCATCGGGGATTAGCTGAGAAGCTAATCCCGATGGGAAATCGGTTGGGATGGTTCAATGAACCATTATTGGTTGTGTTGCGTTTCGTGAATTTCCATCATCGCCCTTTTCATAATTCATTTTCACGCACTCAGGCATCCCACACGCATCACCATCGATTGATAATTGAGAGGATGGAAAAATGCGTTAAGGGTGGTTTTTTTTTTACATTATTTATTACGCAAGATGGGCCCCCAATGTTCCCAGAGTTGAATTTTTCATTAAAATAATTTTGAAATTTATTTTTATTGATTTAAGAAAGTTGTAAAAATTTTCAAAAATTCACCTGCTAATTTCCCTAAAAAAATCTTTAATCTACGATCGTAACAACTCATTCCATTGCCAAACTTACCATCAAATTAGATGCAAAAGAATGAGGAAAAATTTTCAAAAGTCGTGAAATATTCATGAGCAAGCATAAAGGAGGAATTGAGCATAGAGAAGAAGCCAAGTTTGGGATAGCCTTTTTTTCTTCTTCCTTCAACACTAAAATAATATTTCTCTCTAGAATTTACTTAAGTTAATTGAGTTTGGGATATATTTTCTTCTATATGCGAAAAGAGCAAAGTTTTTGTGCTTTTCCCATTTGCTTTCTTTTTCTTCATTTTTCTCCTAGTGCAAAAAAATGGAGGATATATGTGGGTAGATAGCAGTGTGAGAAAAGCTTTGCGCGAAAAGAAGTAAATAAATAAAATTTATGAATGTCATAAGTTTTAAATATAAAAAGTGTCACTGGGAGCTTTCTTGCACGAACCACGGAAGACAACTTCTTATATTTATTTATTTTTTTTACTTCTTCTTCACCCAGCAAACACTGCACAATGCTTTATCACACGAAATACCATTGAAATTGCTTCGCTTTGTCTACTCCATGGCTGCCACATCGATTGCAACAGTAGAATACAAAATACTACCCCTTTTTTGGCGACAAGGAGCTTTTCTTTTGTACGCCATCCCCTCATTTTCCCCCTTTCCCTGAAATTGCATCTATGTATTCAATTTTTTCTGAATATTATCAAAAAAGTAATTTTTTATAATAAATTTCATTATACAAATAACATTCAATGATTAAAACCATTAAAACAAACAAACAAATAAAAATATTTAGATAAAACTCTTCTAGATTTTTTTTTCCAAAATCACCCCACACTCCTCTATAAAAAATGAAAGAAAAACATTTTCTCCATTTTCACTCCCTGTAAGTTTTTCATGAGACATTTCATTGCAAAAAGGCTGGAAAATGAAGAAAACCATGTGAGAAATTCCTAAGGAGAACAATCTCTTTTTCCGTGTCATTAACTTTAACTATTTTCTCGGAAATTTTCTTTGGAGCATTTGAAGCTTTAGAGAAAATTCCCAAAGAGGAAATGATTTTCCTCCGCTACTGTAATGATATCCTAACTGTAAAAAAAATGTTTTTTTTTCTAAATATTTAAATTGATTCTTGAGATGATTTTCTTTGTTAATTAATTGGAAATAAATGACTAAAATTTTTCAAAATGGCGGTCGGAGTGTAGTGTGGTTGAATTTAATCTATCTGCCTCTTTTCCGTTGACCGCATGCCTCTAAACGATGTAGAAAAGTAAGACGGACAAACGGATGTACGGTCTAAAGGTTTTTTTTTACATACGTCATAAGATATCGCGAATGTTAATCTGCTCATAGAGTGAGTTCCAGACCCTCAAATTGGAAAGAGCATAAAAGAGAATGAGGAGAGATGAATTAGACAAGGAGAGTGAAAAAGTTGTAAGAATGTAGCTAATTGTAGCAGAGAACGGTACGAAGAATAGAATGATGAGTCTAAGTTGAGCCTTCGTCAAATGTTACTGAGGGAGTTGCCCACAGCCTCCATGTGGTGCCCACAGTATCAGGGCACCGTATATTTATAAACAATTAGAATTATTTTTTTAAAAGTAGTCTAATTAATAAACCACGCCCCTTCTCTCCCTTATCTCCTGCTTCTTAAACATATAAAGCATATGCTTCTATGTGTCAATTTATGATTTCTTTTCTTTCTTTCATTACTTTCTCATAAGTAAAAAATATCTAAAAATTCATCATTAAAAGGAAGCCTAATTAATAAACCACGCCCCTTTTCTCCCTTATCTCCTGCTTCTTAGGCATATAAAGCATATGCATCTTTGTCAATTTATGATTTCTTTCTTTTCTTTTATTACTTTCTTATGAGTAAAAAATATTTAAAAAATCATCATTAATAGAGGTTAGATAATGATGCGTATGCTTCATTGCTTCTTTGTTTTAGAAACTAAATTACTTACTTGCAATTTGCAGGGTTGCATTGCGGGATACAGCCTTTCCTGCTGAACTCTCAGCTACGCAGAAGTACGTCCCTGCATCATGATCTCGCTTATTCTGCATTACTCTGTGAAAATCAAGAGAGAGAGAGAATTTATTGATGATGGCTTTTGCCTATCGTATATTGCAGGAACATCAGGATGGTGTGGAGGGTGACATGGGAGGCTTCCTGAGCCGATAAATGCCATCTTTCTCAGCGAAAATATCCCCAACAGCACCCATTTATCGGTGAGAGAATCCATGACAATTCAATACTTACCCCCATACCGAATGATACACCCAAAAGCCACCCCTCCCCCCTCCCATCTGTCCTCCCACACCGCCACCATAAGTACCGAAAACTTTGGGTTTGTTTATGTTTGCGGAGTGAAAGGTATTTCGGAATGTGCTTCTCTATATACCCATCGAGGTGCTTTGCCACCCCGGGTTATTGTGCTCTTCGTGTGCTCCACACACAGTTGATAGAAGCAAAACTTTATTGCTTTTGGTATTTCAACAAATCGCACACACATCTTTCACCAACTACTTCTTGTTTATTTACGCTCTTGTATCACTTTTTAGTGCTTCTCCTTATTATTTTTAGAGACCATTCAGGGATTAGTGGTCTATGGTTCTGTGGAAATGCTGTGGAGTCCAGATGGGTCATGTTTCCCAGCTAACACATAATAACTTTGACTTTACTTACTATTTATTAACGTTATAATAACGTTAAATTATCGTAAAAAATGGTCAGAATTTCGTCATTAGCTTACTAAATTCTAACGTCAGAATAACGTTATTTTTTGGTAAGTAAAGTCAGTAAAAATTGAGGCATTTTTAGTCATTTTGCAGAAATCAAATTTTTAATCATTAAAACATTACAAAATCTATTTGTAGATGATCAAAAAGCTATTAAAAGACGTTTTTGCTTCATTTACTTCAATATTTTCGCATAAATTCAATTTTTTGTGTAAACGTTGGAATATCGTCAAAAATAAGTCATTAAAGGTCAGTAAGATGAAAAATCAATCATTTTTTCTATCATCAAAAACTAATTAAAATGGCATATAAATGCATTAAAATGATTATTTGAAAGATAGCAAGTTGTTTTAGAAGCCTTTTTGAGCAGAAGAATCTCATTTATTATATAAAAATATACTTTCAATTTCTTCCTTAACAACGTCAGTATACCGTAAGAAAGCACAACATTTCTGACCCTCCATCAACTTTGGCTAAAATTCCTGCCGAAATCTCAACGTCAGAATACCGTAAGTATACTTACCCTCCACCAACCTTTGGTGTTGAGGGAGAGACAGAAAGAGAAAGACTGCGTGGGATATTTCTTTTTTGTATTTCTGCACTCTTCTTTTGACCTTTGACAGGCGTTTGTTTTGGTTTAGGTTTTTCACGATTTTCTCGAATAAATCAATAAAAATGATCAAAATGATCAATGAAATCGTTAAAGAAGATCATAATGAGGGTGCGCCAGGTCTTGTTCATTGAGAAATTCGTCATTTATTGTCGCAATTTTAGTATTTCGCGCATGTCATATAACTATAGGGAAGAATGCTTATGCGGGTGACCAAGATTGTGCGTATGTGTCTTACAAGACCTTCTACAAAGTTTTGTACGGCAGCAATGAAGTTAGAAATGGGACATCCGAACGTAAAGAAACCCTCTTAGAGTTTCTGAGATTCAAAAGACTCATTTCCATATGTGTGAGATATGATTTATGATTTTATTTTCAATTTTATGTAAAACCAATTATTTTTTAAATTACTACTTATACATTTTGTGCACAGTTATAGAATTAATTCTAAATTATAATAACAGCGCTTTTTTATAATAGCATTATATATAAAGCATTTAAAAAGTGTAACATTGGGCCTAATTCAGCGACCAAGAAACCATTGAAATCTTTGAATTTTGTACTGATATTTCAAGATTTCAAGCGAATTTCAAGGGTTTCTTGGTCGCTGAATAAGGCCCATTATCGATACTTTATTTATATTTTTTTCATTTTTATATTATGATAACAAATTTATTTACAAATCTTTGCTTCTTTCCTTTTACACAATTTAATCGGTTTAAAGGGTATAAAAGAGGGTATGTAAAAGCGGAATAAAAATTGTCTTAGACTTATGTTCCATACCAAACATTTTACATTTAATTTCAGACAATTTATAAATTCTCTTTCTATCATAAACTAAATCTGAGGAGCAATAAATATTCAAGGTTGATGATTTAATAACTTGAGTAAAATAATCTGAAATTTCTCGTACCTTTTGACCATAAATAACAATTTCTGAATTGTGCTGTGTAATATTTATAACTCTGACAATTTCATTTGAGTAATTCATAAACCAACAATTTTTATGATCACCCTTTAGTGTAAAATCTTTTCTTAAGTCTAGGGCCTTATAGGTACCAGAACATTCATCGAGTTCGTGTGAATTTGATATCTTTTTGTCCAACTTTGGATATACTTTAACCTTTTTTGCTTTTAGCAAGTCCACATAAGATTTTTCCATTTGTCTTCGAGCAATTTGAACGAGTGGACGATTTCCATTTCTCACTTTTTTTTTAATACTTTGCAATTCGTTTTCAAAGGGATAAGTAGACATGGATAATAATGGCCCATGATTTCGAACGTCATCAACCACGTGTATGATGCTGTGAATATTCATAACAATTTGATCGCGACCATAGAGCTGTATATATGTTTTTACAAATTCTTGTAACATGGCTTCCGCAACTGGCAGTAAGTGGTGATAATGACGAGATTCGCAAATTGTTACACTACAGAAAAGTAATAAGAAATTATAAAAAACATCTTCTTTGAGAATATCTTTTAAAATTACAACACCGGTATACATAAGGAAAGTTCGCCACTCAGTTGCCTTCCATCTAGAAATCTCATTCAAATCTCTGATATTACGATGAAGTTCTTTTGGTCTGTAATAATTAAGCTTAACCAACCTTCTAGAGACTTTTTTAGTAATTGCAGCTGGCCATTTTGAGTGGTAATTAAATTTACCTTCCATCCAACCTAAAACTAATCTTTTCATAACACCTAGGTGCAGTAAATGAAGATCATCGGAAACTGGAAATGCTGTAATCATGTCGATTGGCAATTCTTCAATAATAGATGTTTCATGGTGATGCGAGGGATCTTGACGTCTCCTAAAACTTTCATTAGTTCTCTTAGGAGCATTCAATGTAGGATAGCTCATTCGTGGTCCTACAATTAAAAATATAGTACATTATATACTAGATCAAACAATATGGTGAATATGGCGAATAAATGTATATTTTACCTGGATCATTTTCTCCTTCAACTGTGCATTTACTGCATCCATATCTGTGATTATAATACACGGTACCTAAAAATAATTAAGATTTATAGGTACCTTTAAAAAACATATTTTCCATCACATCTCTATCATATCCAAATTCTGTCATAATAGAAATTAAAATAAAATAATAAATATTATACCTTTAACAAATGCTCGCGCGGGAAGATCACACAAAAAGCTCTTAATAGAGACTATAATATGGTGCATGCCAATCTTCAAACCATTCCTTATTAGATCCTGAACATCTGGAATAAATTTTTCAAAGTATTCCGACACACAGGAAGGCTTACCGTTTCCACAATAGATTGCAACAACTTGTGGTGGAATATTAGGAAGCTCATCAATGGCACATAATATTGGCCATACATCAATCTTTGAGCTTTTAAATACTTGAAGACCATCTACATGAAACCTGATTGATATTTTTGGTAAATTGTCTATATTCAGTTGTTCAAGTTGTTTACAGACAACGGTTTTAACTCCATGATACCACATTTCTCCGTTTCCCATTGGCTTCACATCTATATGCCTTGGTGTTTCTAAGATTGTACGCGCATCTAAAGGTAGATATTGAAACATTGGAAATTGTCTCAAAATATGCAATAATTTTGTAAGTGCGTCATGTTTTATGTCATGCTCGATTGCCCAGATATGAATATCATTATGCAGATCTGGTGTATTATATTCCTCCTCATCTTCAGTATTTTCATCTGATGAATAATCCAAATTAATATTCTCTTCTGCAAAAGAAAGTAAATTCTATAACTTATTTCTAAAGAAATCTAGTCTTTAATTTCTTTATATTACATATAAAGTGTTAAAGCATCACTCATTTACGGGGCTATTACACTTAAGCTCCAAATGCTTGAGCATCATAACATAACCTCTATGTGAGTACGAGAGATACAACAACGCTGTTTTTTCTCGTTCTTTCTATGTAAAATCTTAAGCATCAAATTCTTAGAACTTTAGTGCAATAGCTCCCTTATTTTGAGGTTAGAACCCTTATTATAAGATCAAACTAAGCTAACAAAAAATCAAATTTTTTTTTCTTTTACTTGACATTTTTCTCTTACCTTCAAAATCAATGTCCATTGAAGTCTCATTTTCTTCTGCAATGTCATTGCCGACACTTATATTTAAAACTTGATTAGTATTATACGTATTATTTAAACTTTTTCGCAATGCATCAATTTTTCTATAATAGCTTGAACTATATCTGAATGATCTTCGTTCCATTTTTCAATTTTTAAAATATTAATCGAATAAAAAAAACAAGAAAATGCGTTCATATCAAGTAGTAGATGCACAGCTAAACAAACCGCGTCATTCGCTTTTCGGATAAAATGACCTTTTCAAACTTTTGCAAGCTGACACTGAAATGTCAACAACTGACATGAATAAAGTCATAATGAAATATCCTGACTTTCTAAAGGTCTGTTCACAATAGTGTTATAAAATTCTAGATTTTCGAGAATTACCACCTCTGCCTCCATAATTGTTATAAAAATGCTTAACAGCGCCCTCGTCTTGTGTAAACACATATGGTGATAAATTAAGGAAGTCCACATTTTATAACTAAGAGATGGATTTTTCTGAAGATGAGAACACGGTTTGTAAATTTGACAGCCGAGGTAGATCTTTACGGTACACACAGATCTAGAAACTCAAATTTTCTTAAGAATTTTCCTATAAAAAAAACATTCACATTTTTCTATATAAATTGTTTATTGATTATCATAAGTTTCTCCATTAAAATGAAGTTTTAACACTTACATTATATTTGTTTAAATTTTTGAATATTCTTCACTGACCAATTGACATAAAATTATAATAAGAATAAGTAAATAGTTATGTAGGTATTTTATAGTTAATGCAGCTAGTCTTTGTTTATATTTAATACATGATTGGCGCTAATATAGCCCTAGTTTAAAAAAAATCAATTATACTTAAACCTTCTTTGCATTCAGCAATTTCTCTTTTCGTTTAACGCGTTAATTAAAAATTTCTGATAAATGTTCTGAAACGTTTATTAAGCCAAAATTGAAAAAAAAACAACGTACTTAGTCTTTTCTCTATTAATTAATAACAACAGAACTTGTTAATCTATTCTTCTTACGATCTTCTTCATTAAATCGAGTACGAGAGTGTTTAAGTAGCTTGTTCACAAAAAAGTTCTTGCATTCCATTTTTGTAAATGTGTTATCTGCACAATTGATAACCGCAAAAAACAAAGTGAACGTGTTGCTTAATTGAGAAAAATTGCACTTATTACCTTTTCCAGTCCAAGAAAATTTGGTTAGAAGTTTTCTCTTAAAAAGTCTATCTGCAACTTCATAAGCAATTTTCGTGGACTTGATTCCCCTGTTCTTACCGCAACCTGCTACTTTAATTAACTCCTTTTTGTGATTTTTGAAAAATTCCTTATCAGAAAGCTTTAATTCAAAGTCTTCCAAGTCGCGACGGCGACGAATGGGCATTTTTTGAATTTCCTTTTCCTCAAGTTCCTGTTCCCCATGGTCTCTTCCTTGTGCATCCATCAGCTTCTTAACCATTACATTTGTACTCATAGTAACTTCAGAAATCGTGCGAAGATGGCTGTTTCGTTCTTTAAGCTGATCTTGGATTTCCTGAAGAATGTCATTATTTTTTCTCAACTCCAGCAAAACCACTATGAAAGAAAAAAAAAGTGTTTTTAATATTCACGCATGGTATAACAATTTTTTTAAATTTATTCGGAAACATTAAAATTAAAAAAAAAAAAGAAATTCTATTAATTCATTCAACAAATTACTTACAATCATTTGTACTGGTAATCGAAGTGCCACTGTCATCATTGTTCACAGGTAAAATTGCATGTGAAAATGTATCATCATTGTTCTGACTGTTGTCAAGATCCATTTGTACTGATTCGTCAAATTGAATCTGCGTTTGAGGGTCGGCGATGTCTGTTATTATATCAGAACTGAAGTTATTTTCTGAGCGTGATCTAAGTTCGTCGAAAGTCGATCTGTTTTCATGGTTCTCATTGATCCTTTCGTCCACACACTCATCAACAAGGGAACGAAACTCTTTATAAATTACGGCTTTGTTTCTTCTTTTCTCTTTTGGAGCTTTTCTTAAGTGATTGTTTAAATCACCCAGTAATCTCTTCAAATCTATTTCAGCTTCTGCGAATGAGTTAAATCCATCGCGTTCTAGTTCACAGTCGAATGCAAGCCAGTCATCCTCTGGAATCATTTCGATTATTAAATAAGTAATCGTAATATTTGAATGGTTAACTTACCTGGCTCAGAAAGAGGGTCATTTATCAGCTTAGAATGCTTTTTCGGAGGCCAATACAATTTATTGTTCTTTTCCCATCCATTTGGAACAATGGAAAGACGGTTCTTTCCATTTTCTAGGGTCCTGACGATTTTGTACATTTTTATCTCACCCTTACTATTATTCGAATTCACTGCACAATTAAACAGCACTTGTTTTACTCTCAGATTAAAATGCAATTAAATTAAATTACACTCTGAACAAAAAATTGTGTTGCTGGTGACTTAACTCAAGTTACTGAACTAAAGTATCCTTTCGCGGTCGTCAAAGAACTGAAATTTTAAAAAAGTTTCAGGGATATATATACCCGAAGGAGAAAAGATCGTTAAATCTCTTCGTAAATAATCTGGGTTACTAAACAGAGATCTAATCTTTATTTATTGTGAGACAAAATGTGTTAAGCCTGTTAGCAATATTTTTGTCGGAACATCTTTTAAATTCTGAGTGCAAAATTTTTTAGGTCATAAACATTTAAGGGTTTTCCCAGGCAAAGTAACCAAAGTCTCACATTAAGGGTTTTTCCAAACATGTGTTTTGCAGACAAGTACCCTTGTCTTAAGCGGTACCATTTCTTCAAAGTTTTATTGCATATCCTCATTTTCATAATGATGGGTTTTTCTATACCTAGGTACATTTTAAAAAAAATTAAGAAGGTTGTCTCCAATAAATCAATGCAAGTATGTACGTACATATTTTACTTTCATTTTTTTAATGTTATACATAGGTATTATTTATCGAGAATTCAAAATTTGCAACACCTTGTATTTGATTGATGCGCGTATATTTAAAAGTTTAAGGTTACTTATACCTAATGTTTGCTACCAATTTTATTGAATTGAAATATAAAGTAGATACCAAAATATTAAATCACTATTTTTCATAATACATGCTTAAATACGGAGAAACGTTTAAACAACACGCCTTGTGAAGTGAAAATAGAATTATTCGTGTTTAGTAATGAAATTTCCTTGCATTGGTCTGAAAAACATATAACTTTTCTGATATTTTCAGTCTTTCGGCCAAATACAATATATGTGACAAAAATTTTTAAGCTACGAGATATGGCGTAGATTTAAGTGTCCGGGAGTATCAATAAATTTTATAGCGAAATTCAGGATATTTAATTGCTTTTGAATCAAGCCGGGTCAGCATTTTAAGCAATAGGAAGGATGTCTAAGACATTTTAAATGAGTAGTAAAGACAAAATCTTTTTTCTATCATCAGAAATATTTCAAAAATTTTTATAAAAAATAATTAATTTTTAATGAAAGGTCCATTTTAGGTTCTTTTTGACTTATTTGCGACGGTAAAGTATTTCGGCATATAAATTTGAGATATAGGAAATTTCGAAAAAAAATTATAAATATTCCTTGTAAAATATACCATATTAATAAATATGGTATATTGGTAGGGAAATAGAGAAGACACCATTATCCTATGCTACCATGTATGCTAGAGAGAGAAATATGTTTGGGAAATTTTTTTTGAGATGCCATGTCAAAAATTTCCCCTTTTGGTCTCAAATTTTAAAGGTCAGTAGAACGTAAGAAAAAGGTCAGAAATTTCTTCCAATAACGTTATTCTGACGGTGTACTGACTTTCAACGTGGGTCTTTTTTATTCCCCATTATCACGTAAAATGACTTATTTTTGATGAATTATCAACGTTATTCTAACGATCCTTTTCGGCACATTAGACTTTATAATGACCTTTTGTGCCAACTGGGTTTAAATTGCTTCAAAGTAGTTATTACATTTTTGAGCCGAAAAATGTATTTTTGGTGAAATGGAAATTTTCCAAGAATAGTTTGAATTTTATTGATCCAAGTTTGTCTAAAAATTGAGTAAGATTTAGTTGGGTAAACTATTTGGTCAAAGTTGGGTCAAATGAACGTTAAGTTTAATTGTTTAAATATTAACTCGCCGTAGTGGTTCACGTATAATGATTGAATTGCTAACAAATTGGCATTTTATTAAAGCAAATACTTTTGCAGAGCAATTAAATTAAATTAAACGAAGAACCCTTTAATCAAAAAGGATAAAAATTCAAATTATAATCTTTTTTTTTTGCTAAACCGCTGCACTTGCTCAATTTTATGTTCTATTTTCGGGGAAACTTCTTCAACATTTTTCCAAATGGAATTTCTCATTAAATCTACTGCGAAATATTCTTTTTTATTTTGTTGAAAGAGAACGAGTAAGTACGAGAGGGTGGATTTTACCACCCACACACGGCATCAACACTCGAAAAGTCATTTTGCCATTTTGAATGACTGTGTCCGCATGACATTTGTATGCAAATGCGGTTCATGTTTATGGTAATTCCGGTGTAATTTTAATAAATGAGCCATGAATGGGATTCCCATTCGTCGAATCGCACGGGGGGTTATGCGAAGCACCCCCTCAGGGGCCTCTTTTGTACCCTCCTCTGAGCCTCATTCCACACAGCATTTCCCAAGTAATATCGCATTCTCCTCTGCATTCCACATTTTATGGGATTTCTGACTCTCATTTCATATTTTAATATGTTGATATGTGTGTATATGTATGTACTGTACAGTACATATAATACTCTCCCCTAAAGCAAAAACCACCCCCACAAATGGGGATGAACTTTATGATAAAAACCTCTCTTTTGAGAGATTTTTTCTTCTTCTATCCTTTTGGGAGATTCAAAAAAGGATGTGAATGACATATGAAAGTTTTGACTTTGATTTTAGGGGTAAATTCAAGTGAAATTCAATGACATTTTGTTAATGGTTGAACATAGAAAACGTTCGATTTGTCTCCAATATGCGCGTGGTTTGTATTCTATATTTGCTCTTGTCTGCACCGCTTTAGTGCAAAATAATTGATTAACGTGTGAGATGGAAATACATTGCAATTTGTACTGAAAGCAACGGAATCGATTTATCCACCCCCTCCCCCATTGCACAATAGGTCGCACCATATTAACACAATTTTGATATTATTCCCAACATGGATGGTACTCACAGATTAACCAGAATTGTGCCATTTATTCCACAATACAAGTCAAATTGATGTTATTTAATTAGACTGGGTCGTATATGAGCCACCTCCCCCCCCCACGCCCACCCACCCCCGCGTGGTATGGATGGGTGATTCGCTGTTAACAAAAATCCAATTTAATCTCCAATAGAGTGGTTCGGTAAAAAGCTCACAAAACACCAAAGAACCCAACCATAATTGGGAATTTAATGAAATTTATTTTTTGTAAAATATTCCATCACATGTGCACATTTTTTGTCGGGCGTTTGATGATTTTTTTTCTTTTTAAATTGGCAACTTCATTTTGTCAATTTTGTACATATAAAATACATACATAGCACAGTACATACCACACAGACACCCCACAAACTCTCCACACAATTGAAGCCAAATCAATAGAGACTCAACGAGATATGGTATTAATTGTTCACATCTCGTTCCTCTATGGAGGGAGTTTGATTTGGAAATCTCAATTAAATGCAACATATAAATCCATCAATATGCAGATAATATTGGTGTGGGTGTGCACATAATTCACATAATTTAACCCCCAAACCCTTAATCCACAACAATTCAAACATTATTTGATTCATAAATTGTGGGCTTTTGAATCGGAAATTAGGCATTATTTCTCTTGATTGGAATTAAAATTTATTACACAGAAGTATTATCACTACTGTTGCACTAAGCTAGTTTTAAATAAAAAATTGACCAATAATTGATCAAATATTGAGCCTAATATTTGAATCAAATTTGTTTTTATTTTAAACAAAAATGAGACGATACATTTGAGCAATTTTGGGGTAGGTACATGTTTTAGTTCTTTGAAAATTTTCAACGTACACACTAAAATTTTTCACCGCAAATTTTACGGAATAGGCATTCTATGGTGATTTTGTGAACGTCTTAGTTATTTTACTTTTACTAAAATTATAGTTAAATGGATAGAGAGGTTTCGTACTTTTTACGGTGAAAATAAACTATCAACTATCAGTGAAAATTGTCAAAAATCTAACTTTCTTTCTTCTAAATATTCTTCTCACAATTTTCCCCAAAAGTACGATAGAAATTATACAAGAAATTCACAGAAGTTCCTTAATTTTTATTCATCTCTCTCTCTCTCTGTGTAGAGTTATTTTCCTCTTCATTAATCCCGTCTTGGTCAGAGGAAAAGTCTCATTTGGAAAAGTTAAAGTGAACGAAGGGCGGAGAAAAGTTGTATTGCGCCAAGAGAAGAATAAATTGCATGAAAATGATACAATTCATTGAGTGATAATATGATTAATTCGATAATGAATAAATTAGTAATTCTCTTGCAGGAAAATACAAAACTTTTCCTCCTCACCCATCCCCCTCCCCTAACGGATCCACACCGGAAAGTTCAATTTGCAAAGTTTTCTCTTTGCGCGAAAGTTTTAGTACAAGTTTAGAGAAATTTTCGGTTGAGTGTGTGTGAGAGTATCTTGTACAGAAGTGACTGATAAATCGTCACTCTTGTGCAGAATTCGATGTTTTTCCATTATATATACACCATATATAGTGATATAATTATATAGATCTCTTCCTTTTTCAAACATTCTTTTAATGGACTGTCTTTTTTTGCTTCACTAAAACTTTACGGAATTTATTCTTTTGTAGAAAAAAAAGAACATAATGTAGCGAAATAATTCATGGCACATGGCAAATATTTAGTTTAATCTCCAACCCGCCTTCCGCCGCCCCAACTGACCCATAGACAGACGGCACAGGATGGATTTTGTGGAGAATTTTCCCGTGAAAATTATAACAGGATTTTTCAGCATCGTTTGCGCGAAGGAGCTTTAATACAGCCTGTGTGTGGAGCAGCATTCTCATGAAGTGAGACACTTTATGCAAAATCTGCAAGATTTATTTGAGCTTTTCTCTTCTTTTTTTTCGTTGTTCCTAATGGGGTGGGAAGTTGCGAAAAAAAAGGCTGCAATTGGGCTGCTTTAGAGCTGCATTCAATAAATTAAATTCCACTAAAGAGATTTAATGCAAAAGAGTTTAACAAGAATTAAAATTAAAAGATTTTGGACAAATTTAATAATTTTATTCGGAGAAATTAAAATTTTTTTGTTAGATTTTTGTCTTTCTAACGTTTGACATTTAAATGGTTTATTTTTTAACACAAGACATTTAGCGGGTTGAATTTCTAACATTTATAGCTAAGGGCGCAGTCAAGGGGTATATTTGGATTTCTAGAAACGTTTAATAAAGAAAATAGAAGTTGGTCAAATGTTATTTAAAAAACAAAGTTTAACGTTAGATAAGAAACGTCAAACGTCAAAAATGCAAAAATGTCAAAAACTGCCAATTCAGATATTAAAACAAACGTAAAACGTTAGAAAAGAACTTTAAGCATTTGAAAATAAAAAGCAGTAAGTTATTGAACTGTCAAAATATGTTTATTCAGGTCTTAAAATAAATATCAAACGTTAGAAAATAGAATGTCAAATGTTAAAAAATGAAAGATCAATCGTAAAAGAAGTGAAACGTTAGAATTACACTAATTGCCAAAAATTCATTATAACTCGAGAACGAATTGTCCGACTCAAATGAAAGATCTTTTAAAGCCCTACAACCTTCGAGAACATAAGAAGTTTGAAAAATAACTGAAAAGGGCGCTGAAATCAAAATCATAATTTTTTTCCCAACATTCGCAAATTCATTGAGGCCTTTAACCTTTACCCATTTAATAGCTTATATGTAGATTGTACTCTGCCACAAATACCTGGTGGGCGGCTCCAACCCATAGAATTCTTCTATTCATTCACCCCCATCCAAATAATATTTTAGCAAGTTCTTTTGGTAAATTCCAGCAGAATTTATTCCATTTTCCTCCTTCTTTGCCATCTCCGCAACCCCCTGAACGCTCCCCTTTGCCCCCACCCCCTAAGCCTCTTCCTCCCCAGAAACAAGGGTCTGAAATGTACCCGAGTGAGATAATGTTGCAATTTACAGTACTGGAAGGAATAAAATATTCTCCTCCTTATCATAAATCACCGATATCGTGCCTTGTTTATATCTCAGGGCGAAATTTCGGGGTAGCCCTGACTCTCACAGTATCGGAGCAATTCACATTTATTGCCACTGTGGCTTTCTTCATTATGGCCCCCGGAGATTAAGTGTGTAACTGAGACCACTCCAGGAGGAGCTTCCGCAAATGGGTGGGGGTGGTACCTGCTGCATGTGGGGATGGGCATGAGAATGTCTCCATTGTCGGTCACATTAAGTATGTCGGAAAGTGAGGCGGAAGTATCATTAGTCTTGCGGATTCTTTTTCTTCGAAGCTCTCTACCGCCCAGCCTTTGTACTAAGGGAGTGGGTGGGATTTTGTCGTTTCGTGAGAATGGCATTTCCCTCTTTACCAGAAAATTTTTACAACATGATCATTTTCTTGCTTTTCACGTTGATTGCACATCTTGCCAATAAGTGCTCAATCATGATTGAATAGAACAGTTTGATCAAATATTGATCAATAATTGATAAATTAATTAGGTCAGACAACGAACCGATCAATTTATCGATTAATGATTGATCAATCTCGGGTCAAATGTGATTGCTAAATAATTGATCATCTATGCGGACCTACATTGACTCCATATTGAGTCAATTTTAGGTCAATAAATTGTTGATCATGGATTGACAAACTTATCAACTATTGACGATAAATTGTTCATCAAATTCGTCGTCAATCCGTTGTTAAATTTATGCTCAAATATTGATCAATCAGACATCACTTCACTCCATTTTCGCCCAATCATCTGTCAATCAGTTTCCATCGCTGCACTGATTTTTAGTGATTGATCAAGTATTGAGAAATTACCGTCTATCAATTAGATTGATCAAGGATTGAGCAATTACTGTTTGTCAACTAGATTGATCAACAATTGATCATTATTGTCTCAATCAGATTAATTGACAAACAGACAAAGTGAGTCTTCGCAAAAATTAAAAAAAAATCCCACTGAATTTTTCTTTCTGATTTTTTCTGGTAATTAGTTAACACTTGAGGGGCATCTTGTTAAAAAATTCACAGGCAATGTGAACGAAATTAAAGCAAAATTGCTGCTTAAGCAAAATCAACGTTGTGAAAATATTTAAATTTTAGCACCCTCCAGAGTCCAAATGGGGGAGATTTTCTTCTTGTCCTATGGTTTCCCTGAAACACCTCAAAATTGCAAACCAACCCCGCCCCGTATATTCTAAATTAAATAACTCAAGTGAGAATTTATTCATTTACGCATATTATTTTAAATTATAAATTCCTCTTGGGTGCAAATTAAATTTTCACCAGCAGCGAACTTTTCTTCATCCACTTTTGACTCCGCACACCCAAAGATGGGCTTTACGAGACCCACGGATGCAATCAAATTAAGCCTCGCGGCGGGAAAGACGCGTCTCTGCCTGTGAAATGATTTTCATGATTGGCGAAATTGGGGCAAGATGAGCATTGAGGGATCTTAAAGTCAAATACAACGTGAAGAGATTCGGAAGGGATTTCAACCCTTAAGGGCACCCACAAGGCATTGATTAATGTTTATTTGCCTTAAATTAGTAGACTAGAACCACCCAGAAGTCAATTTAAACCTTAAATATTTGTTAAATTACCTACAATGTTGATATTTTTGCTTTACTACCCAATTGCTCCTAAAATTATACTTCCTTAAGGTTCTTATTAAACCGTTTAGATTTGAAATAAATTAAAATTAACGATTAAAAGCTTTCAATAAATTTCATTTTTCTTTCAGTGTTTCCCAAGGAATGACAAGAAAATTGAAGGAAATTGTCATTCTTGACGTTTTCTTCAATAAAAATTAAATTTTAAGAGGATGCAAAAAAACTAACAAATAAGTTGCCTGGTACGAGAAAAGTTCACCATTTTATTGGGCCATTAAACCCCAAACTACATTTTCTACTTATCTGTGCCTGAGTGGCGGCAACTTTAGCTAGATGGGGGTGAAGGAGGAAGAGGGGGTGCCAGCATCCCTCGTGTGTCGCATGACGTAAATGCACGATAAATACTTGATACCCACCGTGTTACGATATAGTCACCGAATGGGATATCATGCATGCTCAATTTATAAGGATATCAAGGACTCAATTCCTTCAACACATTTCTCAAGCACCCTCCTCCCCCTCAGACGCCCTCATGCTTTTGCAAAAGGGGAGGCGCGTATCGGAGAATTTGTATACGGAATTGGGGTTTGGGGGTGCGGAGGATACAATCTTCAACGAGCATTTCATGGTGTTTTTGAAAGGAGCTGCTAGAGGATAAGTAATGAGCATCGTTCGGTGATTATTTACCAGAAGGCACGTCCTTAAATATGGGAGAAGGGATAAAAGGGGACGAGATAACTTTCACACTAAAAGGGGGAGACACACACGCCCAAGAATGGGGCTGCTATTGGTTTGTACCCTCATACCTCCAAAAATCCCATAAGCAAGACAATACCACCTCAATGGGAATTCCTTTGCATAGATCGATCACGAAACATTTTGAAAGGAGGCGAGGGGAGGGGATGTCGTTGTGACCTAGTTTCCTTGCAACAGCTTATGGGAATTGCAGGAGGCACTTAATTAAATCTATCTTAGCTTTTAATTAAAATATAATTACAACAAGGTTGGATTTGCATGGAAATTGAGAACAGGACGAAATTTAAAAATAACGTTTAAAATATGTGGAAGTAAAATGTCATCGTTTGCGGCATATTTAAAAGTTTAACGTCATAAATTGACGCCATTTTAAAGTCTTTGGGGATTTTAAAACGCCAGGCATTGGAAATTATGACAGATTAAACGATAAAAAGTTATCTCACGTTAGAAATTTATAAAAATGAAATTGTTTTACTACCGTTAAAATGAGTTTAAATGTCATCCGTTAGAAATTTTAACTTTGAAAAAAAAACAGAAAGTATTTAAAAATATCTCACGTTAGAAATTAAAATTATTTTAATGTGTCTCTCTGTGAACGGTCTACGGGCATTAACGATTTAATAATTGCGACATTTCGATGGCAAAGATTTCCCTCTTCTTCAGGCAAAAATATCGCGGAAAAATAGCGTCAAAAATTCCCAGAAGTACAGAGATGTCTTCTTTCGTTATTCCACTCCAAGGGGTGTTTATCTGAACGAAAATCTTCGAATTTTTCGTCAAGATTCGGATTATTAAGAAGTTTCGAATTATTCGTCAAGAAGTTTCGGACTATTTTTAAAGAAAATTCGTCAGGTTTTGTACTATTCGTCAAGATTCGAATTATTTGTCAAATTTTGATTTTTTTCAAGAAGATTCGAAATCTTTGTCAATATTTGGATTATTTGTCAAGAAGATTAGAATTATTATTATTATATTCGTCAAGATTCAGATTATATATCAACAGTTTGACTATTCGTCCAAATTCGGACGATTCGCTAAAATATTCCAAATATTCACCAGATAAACACCCCTTGTTCCACTCTTCAAACATGCAAAATACAGACAAAAAATACAATTAAATCCAATTTAAACATCAAATTATTCGAATTCCAACCGTTAAAATTTCCCATCGAAAAAGATTGAATATTAATTCTCAAATGGATGCAAGTGAAACCAGCAATATCTTTCAATTTTTCTCTCAGTCATAGATGGATTGAAGAAAAAAAGCCTCTCCACCAATTCATGCAAGAAAACGATGAACATTCATCACGATTGGGTTTGTCTTCGTGCCATTCCCTTCTTCTATCTGGGTATGATTTCCAATCCATTCCCGAAAACACATTCGCATGTCAATTTCAGGGAAAAAATGCGGGTGGTACATAATAAGAGTGGCTTGCGGTGAATCACTTTCTTTTTTTTCCGTCTTCTTCTTCTGTCTTTAGCACACCCGATCGATGCCAATTTATCTCCCAAACCATCCCTCTTTTTTTTCATTTATTCACCAACACACTATATAGCATAATCATACAAATCTTATGTTTTTTCATGTGATTCCGTCATGCAAGACGCGTCATGGAACAGCCATTGCGGATTATTTATCTCACACTTTTGGGGCGACTTTCGTACAGAGTTAGAGCGGTGGCTTCTGCCCCTTCTGCCCCATTCGCAGCAGACGACTTAATAGGGCGTTTTAATCAAAATTCTGAGACACTGTCACACATCGAGGGAAAACTTTAATTTGTTAATTAAGTCAAGAGAAATCTCGGATGTGGCATAAAACGCTTTTCTCGGAAATCCCTCCTCAAATCTTGATTTCCTTCCAACCACCACTTCCAACACAAAGATGCCGCGCGCGTGATTTCTTTTCTCTCCCGCCGAGATGCCCTTCTGTCTGACATGAGGAGGGGGTGAGGTGGTGTGTCGCATTTGGGTTTTCACATCACATCCCACTGTGGAGAGTCGTTAATTTGATTGAATTTGAATTTCCAACATCGATAATGAGGCTCCTCCGTCGGGTGAATCCTCCATCATGATTTTCTGTCACGAAAGAGGGTCGCTTTTCTGGCTTTTTCTTTGTCTTTATAAGGAAAGTTTAAATGATCGAAGAAGTGGATTTCCGCCCACGATGGGGAATTTAACTTTTCTCTCTCTCAGCTAAAGACGGATTTATTGATGCGCGAATTATCGCTAAAGAATATCGCTCTTGGGTGTTTGTCTTTAAGTTACTATGAGCATTTAATGCCAATTAGCGAAGACATTTTATAGGAAAGTCAATCATAACGCGTCCAGTTATAAGAGTTGGTGTCCCACAACGTGTAGAAGTTTGTTTATGCGTTGTAATGCGATTTGTGAGCAGAATTAGTAGACTTTGATTTTTTTGTGAAATTCGGCAATTTGGTGGATAAAAATGGTCATATCTCTGGTTCTATAAGACCTACAGAAATTTTTTGACTAGTTTTGGAAAGGTATTAAAACAGGCTATAAATTGAGATAAATTTCAATAATTTTCAAGGTCACCTCCAGAACACAAAATGAAGATTTTTTGTTTTACAAGAACATTTTTTGGCATTTTTCGATGTTCTAGAAAGTTGTAGAGTTTTGCAAAACCTTTAATTTGATACCAAGTTGAGCGAAATCGGACAAGCAGTTCAAGAGATATGGTTCTTAGAACTTTTCAAATTCAAGAATTTTTCAAATGGCTATATCTTCTAAACGGCGACATAGATTTTCTTCATTTTCGGACTGAAGAAAGATATTGAGTCAGGCTACAACATATCCAAATTTAAAGGAAAACGATAACAGATGTTGGGAGATATTGCCCCTTAAAGTTAGGCAATTTTTGTTTTTATTTTTAGCGACTCTTGCGGATGTTTTTGAAACTTGAAATGTTCTAGACAGTTGTAGGGCTTCCCAATACCTTTCATTTGATACCAAGATGGTCAAAATCGGTCAAGCCGTTCTCGAGTTATATCGAAAAAACACTTTTTGCTTTAGGCCGCCATATTTGCTAAACCGCTTGACCGATTTTCAAGTATGAATTGTTGATGAAAACGTCTCACTGAGCCCTACAACATACTAAAATTTCAGACCTCTAGCTATAAGGGAAGTGGTTGACGGTATTCCAAAATGGCGGACGGCGGCCATCTTGGATTTTGAAAATGCAAAAAAATGAAATTTTACACCCACATTACTATAGAAAACTTCAAACCGGAAGTCTCTATCAGTTACCGTTCTCGAACTATAAGGCAAAGTTTGGGCGACCGGCAGGACGGCCGGCAGGCCGGCAGGCCGGCAGGCCGGCCGGCCGGATCAAAAATTTTCCACCATAATTTTCGTAATGTGGGATGTCTAAAACGTGCTCATACCAAGTTTGAGCCCGATCTGAGGTGGTCGGTTTTTCCGACGATTACAATACTTGGTGTTGGCCACGAAGTGGAACACCAACTAATTCAATGGATTTGTGTGCTGTGCTATGGAGGGATTATGAGGGAAACCAAGGGTTGTTAATTATGTGGAAATGGTGTACATTACAATTAACTTTGCTCTATGAGATCCCATTAATTTACAGGATTGTGGCTGAAGCTTTCAATTCATTATCCAATCAAATGGCAGCGTAAACCATCGTGGTTTAAAATTTAAATAAAGAAGAATTGGAAGGTTTGTTAATGAAATTGAGCCTCTAAAAATGAATAAACTCCTTTTCGTTTCATTGATTTCATAATTAAAGCATAACTTCGATTTCACAGCTTGATTTTTATTCACATTCCCGTGAATAAAGTCATTAAAAGCAAACTTATATATGTCGAAATATCCCCCCTACCCACCCACTCCCCCTACATTGGTTTTTCTCCAATGGAATTAAATTCTTCTTTCTCCGGGAAAATTGCTCTCATTTTATGCAGAAAATTAAATGAGAAAATGTGTGTTGACCTGAAAATGGAATATTTAATTGCGCAGTGGATGCTTTTTTAAAAGTTATTTCTCCCCCATATCAGTTAGGGAAAGTTTAGTGCAATTATTCGATGAATTAATCCGCAACTTCTTGTACAATGGCACCGAGAGAGGTGTTATTAAAGAAAATGTTTAAAAATATTTTTCAAGAAAAAAGTTTTCTCCTAAGAACAGTGTGAGCTTTCTCACACAAGAGCTTTCGTGCATTGGGGTAGTTGTTGCATAAAATGACGAAGAAGGGTGCATAAAATAAACGTTTTATGTATAATTAGTTTTTATATAGAAATATTAGTTTTAAGTTTTCTTGTTCTTTCACAAAGGGGTGTTTCTTTACACACTAAAAATAATTTTAGTTAATTTACTACTAAATTCACCGCAAATGTACTTTAATGGGAAATTTTCTCTTTTTTTAAATGTAAAACCAGAGAATCAAATTTAAACCACGTCAAAGAACAATAAAATCTCCTTATTAAAACAATACGAAGAGTCAATGTTAATATAGAGATTTTTGTCCTTTGACTTGGTTTAAATTTAATTCATTTAATGCCCTGAAGAAGGATTTAAATTGTTCGAATGGCGGTTTTGAATAAAATCCTCCAAACTAGAAAATTCTGACCAAATATCAAAGTTTTGGAATTATTTATTTAGATTTTTATAATAAATAGAACTCTATCAATAATAAATTTAGGAACTTCAAACTTAAGTAGCAGATCTTTTGGGACATCCTGTAATGTTTCTGTATTGATATAAAATTAAGCTAAGGTGTGTGTGTGATGTGCTATGTTGTATTTAAGCATTTTTTCTAACACATTAACATACTTATTTGCCGCTTTGCTTTTTCTTCTGTACAATAAATTGCTTTGATGACTAACACCGCAGTTGTTATCTGAATATAATTGTGGAAAGACACTATTTCATTGAGTTAATAGAGGTGCGTAGAAGTATTTCATCAATGGCTGAAATAAGTGAGAAAAACCGTGAAGAAAATTCAGTTAATTATCCGAATTTCCTCAATCGAAGCTTCTTTGAAGATGTTCTGCAGAAATATGAACAAGACTCCACTCTTTCGGTACATTTCAATGAATTTTTCTCTCGAAGAATTCTTAAAAAAAACAATACAAATTCTATGTTTTAGATCACAAATCTCGAGATAACTTCCGCTACTCAGGCGGGAGATAATTTTTCAAGCATTGTTCTCAAGGCGAAAGTCTTCTACAAGACAAATGGAAAAGAAATAATTTCTAAGTCTCTAATTGTGAAGACATTACCCTTTGAAGATAGTTCGAGGAAGGAAATGCTTGAGAGTTTCCCTGTTTTTGAGAGAGAAATTGAAATTTACACCAAAGTCCTTCAGGAGATGCGGAGGATTATGGATTCCATTGGAGATTCAGAAGAATTTTCCCCAAAGTGAGAAAGAATTATTAATTTTAGAAAGAAGGAATGAATTAATTTATTAATTTTTCTCCAGATTAATCTACTTTAGTCGTGACCCAAAGGTCCTTATATTTGACGATTTAAAGGAACTTGGCTACCAAATGCATCTTGAGCTACATAATTTTGAAAATACCGTTAAAATTGCAAGAAAATTAGCAAAATTCCACGCTCTATCCATCTATATTGATGAAAATGTGAGAATTTTCTTCAATTTTCATACATTTTTCGTCTAATTTGAAGGTTTTAATAATAAAAAGAAAATATTTTAATTTCGCAGAAATCCAACATCGATTTAACAAAATACAAGACAATTATCACGAAAGACGGTATAGAAAAGGGACAAGTCTTCTTCGGAGGATTAGACTATCTCAAGGAGGAAGTAAAAAATTGGCCAGGATATGAGAAAGTTGCTGAAAAATTGGCAAATCAGAGCCGCGTCTACGTGAATGATCTACTGAAGGCCTATGAGCCACTTCCTGCCCCAGGATTCAACGTTCTCTGTCATGCGGATTTTCACATTAAGAATTTGTTATTCAAAATGCAGGATGGATCAATGTTGACGGAGACAATGTTCTTGGACTTTCAGATGTCCCACTGGGGATCACCAGGAGTTGATTTAATTCCCATTTTCTACGCAATGGGTGATGCAGAATGCAGGAAGAGGCGTGAAGAAATCCTCTTTGCCTACCACGAATCCTTGGAGGGATATATGAAGCGATTGGGATGCCTGACAAAGTGCCCATCCTTGTTGGAACTCAATGGGGATCTCCTGAAAATGGGAGCTGTGGAGGTTGTTTGGGGAATTACCTTCTTGCCCTTTTTCTATCCATTCTTCGCAAATTTGGACATGTCGGCCGTTGAGGATCCAACACCGGAGGCAATGAATAAAATAAGGAAGATCATGTATTCCGACAAGGATGTCAATGAAGCTCTAAGAGAAATTCTTTTGAATCTTCTCTACAGAGGAGTTTTGTATTGAAAATTGATTTGTTTTTGAAAATTGATTTCATGTCCTTTTAAATTAGTTTTTTTTTATGAATTTTGTATTCTTGTATGGCTGTATGATTGAATTCACCTCTGACCCATGAGTTATGCAACAAAATTCATTGCTGAGGAACTAAATTTCCGTCATTTCTCCACACTCAATTCAGCCTGAAAAAGAAGAGTTTTCTTTGTTGTCCTTTGCTGTTCTCTGTAGAGGGAGGTAAATGACGAGTCCTTTTATGGGACTTTCCATTCTTCACCCATCTCCACCCATTCCTCCCCTTCTCGCAGAGTTTCGAATGCAATTTCCTCATTTTTCTTTAACTGGCACAAAATGCAGAGCAAGAGAGACAGTTTGTGGAGGATTGCATGGGTGGTGTGTTAATTTGAACTGCAACCGTCACAGTGGGGGAGGCTCAGTGACAAACTCTCCGGCGCCAAGTGTTAAATTCCACCCTCAGGGGGTCCTGATGGGACACACATACAGAGCATGTACAATGTTTCTCCCCGCAGAAGGAGTAACTTTCAGTGCAATGTTGCAAAATGTTGGGGAGGAGTGGACAAAAACAAGAGATGTTAACACGGGGGCGTTTAAATGAGTGTTAAAGATGCAATTTGTAGGAAATATTCGGAATAATTCGAGACAAATATTCTGTTTTAAAAAGCAAACGGAAATTAAGGAAAAAGTAAAAGTATTAATAAATATTTTTGAAATGCGATTATAATTACATCGAAAGACGATTGAAAATATTTCACAATCTGAATATGACTTCTACTGTTTTATGCATAAAAAGAAACAAATAACCCATCAATGACGTCATTATGCATAATTTTGGGAAAATCTTTGTTAGCTTCTCGAACAAGCGAATTTCTGGGGCATGTATTAATGAATAGTCTCCTTTTAGAATAATTAAAAAAAGAAAATTAAGAAAAGAATTAAGTTTATATTATTATTCTTCTGCTTCTTCTGCAGATTAGCGCTTAGGGTGGGGTGACAGAATAATAATCATTAAGCTTTATGCGAATTATCTAATAAAAAAAGATTTATGTTCTCTATGCAAGATCATAAAGAATTAAAAATAATTTCTTAAGCTCATAAACCAGCGGCGTTATTTTATATTAAGAAAAAACAATAAATTGTATTGTATATAAACTCCAGTTTTGGAAGAATTTTATTTAGTTTAGTTTAGAATTTAGTTTGCAAAGTTTTAGCAGTTCTCTAGACCTGTCAAGAACCTCAAAATTCTATTCTTTGAGTTTGTTAAAATGAAAGCCTCATTTATTGTTGTCTTACTCATTGGCTTTTCATTGGGAATTGTAAGTTGAATTTAATCCAAATTCTAACTTTAAAAACGTAAGAATTTCTCACCCCTACTTTTACACAGAAAGCCCAGTTAGGGAGCCTTAGTCATATGCCTCCAATGAGTCTCCTTAGAGTTCTCTACCCATGTGCTAGGGAAGTTGGAGTGAGTGAAATGGAATTGCTGGCAATTCGAGATGGTGACCTATCGGCCCTTAAGGATACAACAGGATGCTTCTCAGATTGTGTTGCAGGCAAAATTAACGCCCTCATTGATGGAATATTCCATCCTGATGTAATCCTCGAACGACTCTCTCGTGTTCTTAAGGAGGATCAAGCTCTTGCTGTAATGGAGAAGTGTACAGGAAGACAAGGTGATGGAGAATGCCAAATTACGGGAATGGTGTTTGAGTGTATCATTGAGACTGTTCTTGGAATAACGTTGGATTAGAATTTTGTGGAAATTTTTTAAAGAAGATTTTCAGAGATAAACTCTGTCTGTAGTAGGTCGTGTAGTGAGTTCTTTAGCAGATTCTTTTGAAGTTTTAAAGAATAAAATTAAAGGTTTTAGAGGAAGAAAGTTGTTTGATTATTTTCTAAAATTGGAAATTTAAAGTGGTTAAGGTTTTCGACTAACGTGAACGTTAAATATTTCAATTTAAGTAAAATAAAAACTATTAAAAATTCCATAAATCTCATAAAGTCAATTCATGGACAGAAGATGTCTTCTTACAGGCATTAGTTTGACCAAGATCACTTTCACTTAAAATTTTTCTCTTAACTCTCTGAATATTCTTACAACACTACAAATTATTGTGGTGAAAAAAAAGGCATGGGAATTAACTTTTTACTGTACCATCGTAACTTTAAGGTAATTAAAACTAAGAAGAATTAATTATGAAAAAAAACTTTAAAAACAAACTATCTCGAGACACGAGGAATCGTTAAATTTTAAAGGTCCTTCATTTCTGCATTTATTCTACTAAAAAAAACAGGTATTAATCATTAAAATTCAGAGAACTTCCTCTTTGGAAAAAAATCAACAAATAAAGTATAAAAGTCCGAGTTTAAGTAATTTTGCTTTCAGTTCTCTCAGTTCCGTTTAAGTGTTTAGTTTATTTCTTAAAAATTGTGAAAATGAAGGCATCAGTTATTGCTTTGTGGCTCATTGGATCGTTACTCATCAATACAGTCGTAGTTTATGGACAGAATACAACGACTCAAGCTAATTCTAGTCCAGTGTGGAATATTATTCAATTTTTGGTACAGTTCATTATTAAAAATCTATTTGAAAATTCTTTTTTTTATTTAGATTTTCTTCCAAATATAAATTTTTAGTTCTGCAATGATTTTTTTAAGGTTCCGTGTAACCGATTTTGATAAATCGGTTTAAATTCTAAAAGCCAAATTAAAGTTCGTAGCAAAAGTGTTATAAGTTTGATTAATTTTGCCAAAATTTAAAGCCAAAGTAAGTTGAAAAAGTTTGACAATTTTCTGTTTACTTGAACGCTTTTCAAAACCGGACTATTTTTCGATTTTGATAAATGTGGACTTTTGGTTTTGAAGCTTTTTCACAAATTTGTTAGAATCTTTCTAAACACGTTTAGCAGATTGGTTTTGGTTTTTTCTTAACCAATTTTAATAAAGATCATGTTTCAATTATTATTATTATTTTTATTAAAGGATCATCCCACATGCATCAGACGCTTTCGCATCCATCTCAGCTTCGTGGGGGAGATCCTATAAAACATATTTTACATTATTATTTACACAATATTTACAAGTACAAGTTTTATAACTAGTGCTAATCTACTTCACTATTTCTATTTTTTCTAAACTCTATTTACAAAAATTTACTAGATTTTACAAAAATTACGATAATTTACATTTTTTTTTTCTTGAAATTTTTCTTTCATATGAAATATTTTGTACAATAAGTTATTTAATTTCATTTTTTTTAAACTTCAAAATCTTCTTGCTTCTAACAAATACTACTAAATGATTAGAAAATAAAAATTCATCAATTCTAAATTTTCATTTTTAGAAAAATAAAATCTACTTCTGTAACTTTAACAATTCACACTATATTTTCCATTTAATCACTTCGCTGAATCCGCTGAGCATTCTCCTGCATCGCAGGCCAAAATTTCTGGCTTTCCTGGATGATTCGCATCACTCAAAGAGAAGCCCCAGATATTCACAATCTTCATAATTTCTGACAAAAAATATGTTACCTTCTCGAATTCAGTCACTTTATGAGGATTATTCACTATAGCATTCCAAGTAACTTGGGGATTTTGACTCAAAGCGTTCCACTGAGCCTGTTGTTTTGCAGCATTTTTCTTGATCTCCTCAACATTGATAAGAGTCCTGGATGGCTTTACTTTTCCCTTGTTACTATTGCTTCCAAAAATTGGGAATGCAGCATAATCATTGATATCTGGCGAGACGTCTTTTGGCTCTGAATCCTTCACCATGTCAGCCGCTTCACGGAAAGAAATCCTCTTCTTAGATATAAGATCTTTAATAGAAGCTTGTCTCTTGAATTCCGGGCACGTCTTATCCGTCATTTCATGATTACCTTTGCAATTGCCACATTTCTTTTCCTGGCATTCATGATTTTCCAAAAATTCTTGAGCACATGATCGGCAAATCTGTTGCTGTGAGCTACAACTATTCTTTCCGTGCCCAAACTTGAAACATTTGAAGCACTGAAGCACATTTTCTCTCATTTTCTTCACACGACGGCAAGCGCCATGTATCCTCACAGAGTCTGGAAGATTATCTCCGAGAAATCTGACTTTCATTGAAGTTGTGGTGGTGAATGTATCCTTTCCATTCACTTTTCCAGCGAATTTCTTCATTCTCTCCATACCTATAATCTCGACTGGTGATGAAGTGGCATCGAAGACATTTTCCGTGGTCATTTCAAGTGGAATATCATAAATCACACCGATTTTCTCAGCGAAAAATCGAGGAATGAATGCTTTGATGTTATTAGCGCGAAGATTGACCATTTTTGTTGCATTATTTGCATCCTGAGCTGCAAAAAATGTAACTCTGCATTTCTTCTTATTCACTTTATTGATCGACTCGAATCGCCTGTTGCAGTCTTTGAGAAATTTCCCCAATTTGATGTCATTCCATTGTCCTTCATCGTATGTGAAATAAACGACATACGGTCCGTGATCTCTCTTGCTATAGAGTATATCATCCATTGGCTTCTTTGTATCAACTCCCTCATTTGATTTCTGGCTCTGCAGAACTTGCTCATTTTTTGATCCCGTTGCATGAGGCTCACTCGAATGCAAATCTGAGTTGGTTGTACTCGATAATTTTGTCGTCGTATTGGAGGCGCTCTCCTGAAAATCTCCATCACTCTCAAAATCACTAATCTCTTCAATCTCTTGCTCATTGGAACCGGTTGATTCACTCGTATCAATGTCCATTTCAGCCGAATGCTCAATAGTCTCTTTCTTTTTTCTCTTTCCTCCACCCGGGGGATTCTCGGTGTTCAAATCCCCCATCTTCCTCACTCTCCTTCGCACACTCAATTCACAAGATTTTCTTTAATTTTCCACTAAAAATCAATATAATTTCACCTTTAATTATTTCAAGAACTTAAATAAGTTATAGATCACCAATCTACCACAAAAAACTTCTATATTTCAGCGCTTTTAAACTTAAAAAGATAACTTTAATCAGAGCTTCAAAAATCTACGTCTGCACTCAACCACACTCTCTATCGGAATTTTATCATGTTTCAATAGTTGTGAAAAATGTATTAACTTTATGGAACTCTGACGTCTTTCGACATAGGCCAAGACTTAATTCTCAGACCTGAAGTAGCTATTATATTTTCTTTCGTACGACTTCTAAAACGGAAGTAAAAATGAGAGATAAAATGAGGAAGTTTTTAAATCTACCTATTGATGATTTTCCTGCTTTGTTATTAAACAACAAAATAAAACACGAAGAAGAAGAAACTAAGACCTCAAATAAACGTAAAAAACGTTGAATTGATGAATCAGGAAAAAAACTTCAGTATCGCGTTTAATGATTGGAAACAATTTTTTTTTAATTTTCCCTAAATTAATTAATTAATTTTCTCAGGTTCCCGATATTGGTCAACTTCTTCCTCTTCTTCAAGTTGTCTACCCATGCGCCGTGCAATCAGGAATAAATGAGCTTCAACTGTTGGACATTCGAGATGGGAATTTTTCGAGTCTCAACTCAACAGGATGCCTCTTTGACTGTATCTCCATGAAAATTGGCGTCTTAACTGACGAAACGGGAGTCACGGGCTTCGAACCGAAAGTTCTAATGGAGAAAATCTCCCGGGTGGTCAAGGAAGACAGGGCAAAGGAGTTTATGCAGAGATGCACGAGGAGGCTCGGAATTGGAAAGTGTCAAGTTACAGGACCGATATTTGAATGTATTCTTGAGAATGTTCTAGCCACCCTTGTGCAGTAGATTTTGCAGTAAATAGATCTGTTAAAACTTAAAGACTGTTTGCTGGAAAAGTTATAGTTTAACTATATAACCTGATTCTTCATGAATTTCAAATATTCAGTATAAACGAATTAATATACTTCTTGATTCTATGCTCTGTGGTTTGCACTTAAATCATTTTTGAAAGAAACACTAAATCAAAACTTATGTAGCGCTTAATTATAAAGCTCTCCACGACCACCACAGGGGGTTAGTTGAATTTCATCTCATGATGGCACACTCACACTCAATTGAAATACAAAATCCGAAGGTATAACTTTTGTACCACCCACTAGAGCTAGTTATTGAGTGTTAAGCCAATTTTTGGCATCGAATTTCAACCAAAAACACCGAAAACTTTTCGAAACATTTTGTGCACTTTTGCAACCACCAATCCTGGTGGGGCTTTTCAAAAGTTTCCCCAGCTGCGGATGGAGCGAGGGGGGAAAATCCAATTGGACGGCAAAAAAGCTCCGTAACATGGAAAACCGAATGATGGGGAGAAAAAAAGCGTTGTTGGTGCAAATTCTCTGTGAATGTATAAGAGCCTCCAAAATGCCGGCTAAAGAAGAAATTGGTGTACACAGGGTGGAATTTAGGGGGACTAACCATGGGGCGACAGTGAGAGCTACAGAGTTTACCGTGAGACCTATTAATACAAGTGCTATGTATGTTTATCAAATGAGGGGTGGTGGTTCCTAGGGGGTAGTATATTTGTGGCACATTAAAAGTTTTCGCATTGGTAATTCGTGTCGTTGCTCCACGAAAATAAATTTAATTGTAAAGTTTAGTTAGGACGTGAGGGGGAGGGGAAAGCAGGAAGAATGGGAAATGTTTCTTGTCGTGCATGCAAAAAGCTCCCAAGTTGCCCTCGTCTGTTGAGAATAAATTTTTGTGCTTCTTTGGTGGAAAGTTCACCATTCTCCTCTATTTCGCTCTCTGCAATTGCTCACGCCAAAATTGTTGGTGACAAAGAGACGCACGCGGTGGTTGTATTATAATTTTCAATGCGAAACGAAAATGGCAGTGAACCCCCAGTTCAGATATAATGCAAACTGCAAATTGTACATCTGGAGAGTGAGAGAGTCTGCACAGAGAAAACGTGCACACCATATTATTGCCTCTGCTTAAAATTTCCCCGAAAATGCGGGCTTCTGGGCAAAGTTTACCCTTCTT